>NC_090727.1:57976132-57981132 GCF_036898095.1 Palaemon carinicauda | reverse complement strand
CCTGTTTGATTACGTCAAAGGGAGTGCTGGAGGAATTAGGACTTCATGGTAAACTTGGTAAACCTTACATCACTTGATAAACACCTTAGGCAAAATCACACACACTTGTACTCTTGTTATCGTATTCGGTCGACTGGCGTTCACTCCACTTTAAATCTTAACTGTACAAAGGCATCCTCTCACAAATGATTTCAAATTGATATAAAGTCGATAGTATTCGGGAAACAGTGCTTCATGGTAAACCTTACTTCACTTGATAAACACCTTATGCAAAATCCTACACACGTGTATTTGATGTACGTATAAGGTTGACAGCCGTCCACTCCACTTCAAAGAGCAATTATAGAAAAGCATCCTCCCACAAAGTACAAATATAAAGTCGACAATATTCGTCAATTAAAGCACTCATTTATCAGAGAAGAGCACCGTGTTCTCGTCAAGAGTGTAGGATTGAGACTGCCTCTGTGTTCGAAAGAAATGCTTCACTTGGGTATGTAATTGTCAAACAGGCAATTATCACTGGAACCTTCCCCGCAATACCGCCGCTGTTACTGCAAATGTAGATGCTTTGAGAGAGAGAGAGAGAGAGAGAGAGAGAGAGAGAGAGAGAGAGAGAAAGGGGGGGGGGGGTAGGGGGCGCCAATGGAATTTTAAGTTTTATACCGTAGGTGAATTGTTTAGCTATATTGGCGTCCATTTATTTTCGCGCTTTGTTTTCAATTGAATTGCTTTAATAGCATTATCTAATGTCATGAAATTCTGATATTTGCTTATTAACTTCAGTGTACGAATAAACAAAACAACTTTATAAGATATTTAAGTAGCAGTCTAATTAATACATTAATTTATGCTTGTGTCTATAATTACGCTAACGAAAGAACTCTTAAAATCTTTGCTTTGAACGAATCATATTTTGTAGAGGCTCACAATATATCAAAAGCAAGTGTGTGGGGATATATATATATATATATATATATACACACACAATACACACACACACACACATATATATATATATATATATATATATAAAAATATATATATATATATATATATACATGCGTAAAAATCACAGGAAAACGTGATGCTCAGATGCAGAAGAACCACAGGGAAAATGAAAATACGGAATATACACTTAAGTCCTGACTAGTTTCGTGTTACTTCCTCAGAGGAAGTAACACGAAACTAGTCAGGACTTAAGTGTATATTCCGTATTTTCATTTTCCCTGTGGTTCTTCTGCATATATATACATATATAGCATACACACACACACACACACACATATATATATATATATATATATACATCTGTCTGGTCACGCCTAACAGCATTGCCAGTCGTGCAACTAATCGTTCTCCTCCCCCGCCCCCCAAGGGTAAGATGAGAGGGATTAGTTATACTCTGGTGAGAGTGGGTCCCCAGAGAGGTATACTCGGAAACTACAATCTCCCACAAAATGCCGAAGCTGCCATGTTGTAGTTAGGAAAGGGGGAGGGGGTAAGCCGGGTTAAGGCTGTGTGTGGATGCATGCGTGTGTGTGTATGTATACCTATATAAATACCAGTCATTTTTGACGGATTACGTACACTAGTATTATATAAAACACAAAAAAACTAAATACAATTATATTTTATTTGCAGTTACATATTGAGCAATGCTTAAGTGAAGAAAATTCCAGTAAGCAAGTTTTTTTTTTTTTTTCTTTACGGGTGTTGGTGGCATATTGGAAACTTCCCTGCCTGGCATTCTGTTGAACAAGAGATCGAGTCCCGATCAAGCTCTTGTAGTATCTGCAACCTCACCATCCATGTGAGATAAGGATGGGTGATTTGGGGGAGCCCCTAGGTCTACCTACTGAGTCATCGGCTTTGGTGGAGAGGGGGCTTGGCCCTGATCACATGTACATACAGTCCAGGGTTTAAACTTGAGTATGTGGCCTTTACCTTAAACGCTGCTGCTATTTACCTTAAATTACTTTAAAATAATAGTTTTCTTAAACTTGGAGATAGAAAACCGAAATTACCTTAGAATTACCTT
The DNA here is from genome assembly GCF_036898095.1 of Palaemon carinicauda. Lineage (NCBI taxonomy): Eukaryota > Metazoa > Arthropoda > Malacostraca > Decapoda > Palaemonidae > Palaemon > Palaemon carinicauda. Next base: position 57,979,094 of record NC_090727.1, on the reverse strand, counting down.
ATATCCTTGAAACCATGTGACTTACCTCAAACTAAGGTAAATACCTTAAAAGCTTGGGCCATGTTTACGGTCAGTCTCTGGGACATTGTCCTTTTAGCTATGGCATTTTCAAAGTCTTTGCCTCTATCATTCATGAGCATTTTCAATGTCCATGCCTCTATCATTCATGAGCATTTTCAATGCCCATGCCTCTATCATTCATGAGCATTTTCAAAGTCTTTGCCTCTATCATTCATGAGCATTTTCAATGTCCATGCCTCTATCATTCATGAGCATTTTCAATGTCCATGCCTCTATCATTCATGAGCATTTTCAATGCCCATGCCTCTATCATTCATGAGCATTTTCAATGTCCATGCCTCTATCATTCATGAGCATTTTCAATGTCCATGCCTCTATCATTCATGAGCATTTTCAATGTCCATGCCTCTATCATTCATGAGCATTTTCAATGCCCATGCCTCTATCATTCATGAGCATTTTCAATGTCCATGCCTCTATCATTCATGAGCATTTTCAATGTCCATGCCTCTATCATTCATGAGCATTTTCAATGTCCATGCCTCTATCATTCATGAGCATTTTCAATGTCCTAGCCTCTATCATTCATGAGCATTTTCAATGTCCCAGCCTCTATCATTCATGAGCATTTCAATGTCCATGCCTCTATCATTCATGAGCATTTTCAATGTCCATGCCTCTATCATTCATGAGCATTTTCAATGTCCTAGCCTCTATCATTCATGAGCATTTTCAATGTCCTAGCCTCTATCATTCATGAGCATTTTCAATGTCCTAGCCTCTATCATTCATGAGCATTTTCAATGTCCATGCCTCTATCATTCATGAGCATTTTCAATGTCCTAGCCTCTATCATTCATGAGCATTTTCAATGTCCATGCCTCTATCATTCATGAGCATTTTCAATGCCCATGCCTCTATCATTCATGAGCATTTTCAATGTCCTAGCCTCTATCATTCATGAGCATTTTCAATGTCCATGCCTCTATCATTCATGAGCATTTTCAATGCCCATGCCTCTATCATTCATGAGCATTTTCAATGTCCATGCCTCTATCATTCATGAGCATTTTCAATGTCCTAGCCTCTATCATTCATGAGCATTTTCAATGCCCATGCCTCTATCATTCATGAGCATTTTCAATGTCCATGCCTCTATCATTCATGAGCATTTTCAATGCCCATGCCTCTATCATTCATGAGCATTTTCAATTTACCTAGCCTCTATCATTCATGAGCATTTTCAATGTCCTAGCCTCTATCATTCATGAGCATTTTCAATGCCCTAGCCTCTATCATTCATGAGCATTTTCAATGTCCTAGCCTCTATCATTCATGAGCATTTTCAATGTCCATGCCTCTATCATTCATGAGCATTTTCAATGTCCTTGCCACTACCATTCATGAGCATTTTCAATGTCCCAGCCTCTATCATTCATGAGCATTTTCAATGTCCTAGCCTCTATCATTCATGAGCATTTTCAATGTCCCAACCTCTATCATTCATGAGCATTTTCAATGTCCATGCCTCTATCATTCATGAGCATTTTCAATGTCCATGCCTCTATCATTCATGAGCATTTTCAATGTCCTAGCCTCTATCATTCATGAGCATTTTCAATGTCCATGCCTCTATCATTCATGAGCATTTTCAATGTCCATGCCTCTATCATTCATGAGCATTTTCAATGTCCATGCCTCTATCATTCATGAGCATTTTCAATGTCCTAGCCTCTATCATTCATGAGCATTTTCAATGTCCATGCCTCTATCATTCATGAGCATTTTCAATGTCCATGCCTCTATCATTCATGAGCATTTTCAATGTCCTAGCCTCTATCATTCATGAGCATTTTCAATGTCCTAGCCTCTATCATTCATGAGCATTTTCAATTTACCTAGCCTCTATCATTCATGAGCATTTTCAATGTCCTAGCCTCTATCATTCATGAGCATTTTCAATGTCCATGCCTCTATCATTCATGAGCATTTTCAATGTCCTAGCCTCTATCATTCATGAGCATTTTCAATGTCCTAGCCTCTATCATTCATGAGCATTTTCAATTTACCCAGCCTCTATCATTCATGAGCATTTTCAATGTCCTAGCCTCTATCATTCATGAGCATTTTCAATGTCCATGCCTATCATTCATGAGCATTTTCAATGTCCTAGCCTCTATCATTCATGAGCATTTTCAATGTCCTAGCCTCTATCATTCATGAGCATTTTCAATTTACCTAGCCTCTATCATTCATGAGCATTTTCAATGTCCTAGCCTCTATCATTCATGAGCATTTTCAATGTCCTAGCCTCTATCATTCATGAGCATTTTCAATGTCCTTGCCTCTATCATTCATGAGTAGCCTTTAAACCTCTTTTATGAAGTCTGATACTAGGCAGGTCTGAACGATTGCCATTCTGCATTAATATGCAAAAATGTTAAGAGGACGTATTTTGACCCAATCTACCCCTTAATTTACAAAACGGAAGCCAATGTAATCGTGGCCCTTGATTACAATGTTAACATACAAGTAATATCTGAGATTACCCATTAATTAACAGCCATGATTTGCCCTTCCTTTCATTAACAGAAATACTTCGGGAAAAAATCTGATGAATTTTCTATGCAAATTAGAAAAAAAAATTATTCGATGATTTTGAAATCACATTAATTTCTAACTAGTGGTTTTAGAACTGGGAGTAAAGTATCAGTTGGTAATATTAATTAAAAGTTTTATTACTTAATTTCGTGTCCAGTTAGATAATATAGATGCAGAGAAAAATTATTTCCAGTTTAAAATTTGATTGCGTCTATAGTATATTAATTTGTCTACGAAAATTTCTTTTAAGTCCAAATCTTATAGATATTTTTATTTCAAATTTTTTGGTATATAATATATTTATATTCATATATATACACTGAGAACAGTAAGTGTACAT
>NC_090727.1:57938754-57951254 GCF_036898095.1 Palaemon carinicauda | reverse complement strand
GTTTGTAGTACAGTATGTACCTACACACTCACCCTGGACTTAATCGTCCCAATTAAGATCACTGTTCCTCGCAGAGTTAAACAGTAGGGTTAACTACACGACCCACTGCTACCACAGATCTCTTAAGTTCCTCTACTTGCTTCGCATAGTGGCGAAAGAACACCCTGGAAGATTTCCAGCCCGTGTATGAACGGAGATGTTCAAAATCCATACAATTAAAGAAATTTAGGGATGAGGCAACTTTCCTCGGATCGTGACCTGCGGGTGTACTGTCAGGATCCGCTCTGCGAATAAAATATGTCATTTTCGCTCTGAGTTGATTCAGAGATAAATTTGAGCCTGATGTTTCTCCCCTGAATAGTTGACTACCCTTGAAGTCTGAAGTTCTACGAAGATAGACCTTTAGGCATTCTACTGGACATAGAGATGCATCTTCTTTCAGAGGGCAGATTCTCCAGGGACCCCACCTGTTGGTGGGTAACTCATTCTTGGCGAGAAACGTAGGATCCGGAAACAGGTTCAGCTCCCCCCCATCCAGGAACTGAACACGACCTGCCTCTCTCGAGAGGGCTACGATCTCACTAACCCTGGCCCCGGACGCGAGTGCAAATAGGAAAATAACTTTTTGCGTTAAATCCTTTAACGCACATTCTTCATTGCTCAACAGGGAGGCGAAATGAAGAACTTTGTCTAAAGACCATGAAATGGGCTTTGGAGGTGCTGAAGGTCTGAGCCTAGCGCAGGCTTTCGGAACTTTATTAAAGATCTCGTTACCTAGGTCGATCTGGAAGGCAAATAAAATGGGTCTCATCAAAGCCGATTTACATACTGAAATCGTGTTAGCTGCCAATCCTTGGCCATGGAGGTGGATGAAGAAAGATAAGCAGAAGTCTGTTGAGATCTCCTGCGGATTCTTTGCCTTTACAAAGGCCACCCACTTTCTCCAAGATGACTCATATTGCCTTCTAGTCGATTTGCACTTGTATTCCTCTAGGAAGTCTATGCTAGCTCTCGAAATCCCGAAACGCTTTCTCACCGCTAGGGCGAGAAAATCATGAGCTGCAGGGTCTGGGTTTTCTGTAATGAAGCGCAGACAGTCGACTTCTGGACTCGCTGGGTCAGAACTGGATGTGGTAGCGGCACGAACTTCATCTGTAGTTCCAACGCCAAGGGGAACCACATACTGTTCGCCCACTTGTGGGCCACTATTGCCGCTACCCCCTTGAAGGATCTCAGTTTGTTGAGGACCCTCAACAGAAGGTTGTGAGGAGGGAACAGATAAATCCTGGACCACCTGTTCCAGTCGAGGGACATTGCGTCCACTGCTTCCGCTAAGGGGTCCTCGTACGGGGACACGTACAGGGGCAACTTCTTGTTGTCTTTCGTCGCAAAGAGGTCTATTTGCAGTTCTGGGACTTGATTCAGAATGAAGGAAAATGATCCTGCGTCTAAGGACCATTCCGACTCTATCGGTGTGAACCTGGATAGAGCGTCCGCTGTCACATTGCGGACTCCTTGAAGGTGAACTGCCGACAGGTACCACTTCTTCTTTTCTGCCAATCGGAAAATGGCTAACATCACTTGGTTGAGAGGTGGTGACCTCGACCCTTGTCGATTCAAGCATCTCACAACCACCTCGCTGTCTGTCACCAATCTTATGTGGATCGAGTGACGCGGGGAGACTTTCTTTAAGGTAAGGAGCACTGCCATAGCTTCTAGAAAGTTTATATGAAAGGTCCTGAATAGCTTGGACCAAGTCCCCTGGACTTTTTTCCGATGAGAGTGACCTCCCCATCCCTCCTTTGAGGCGTCTGAGTGAATCGTCATCGACGGGGGAGGTGGCTGAAGAAGAACCGACTTCTTTAGATGTCTGGCTTGGGACCAAGGTCTGAGAAGAGTACGTAGCCGAGGCGGCACTGGTCTTCTCAGGTCTCTTCGCGCGTTTGATGCATACCTTCTCCAAACTCCGGTTGCATCCTTTAGCTGTGCTCTTAGCACTGGGTCTGTCACTGAAGCAAACTGGAGAGAGCCTAGTACCCTCTCCTGTTCGCGTCTTGATATCCATTTGGAATCTAGAAGTCTCTTGACAGAGCCCGCTATCTCCTTCCTTTTCTTCATTGGGATGGAGAAACTGTGTGACAAAAGGTCCCAGTGGATTCCCAGCCACTGGAACTTTTGGGATGGAGAAAGTCGAGACTTTTTCTTGTTGATCTTGAAGCCTAGGTACTCTAGGAACTGGATCACCTGACTGGAAGCTTGTAAGCATTCGGTCTCGGATGCTGCCCACACCAGCCAGTCGTCCAGGTAGGCTACTACCTGAATTCCCTTTAGGCGTAATTGTTTGAGAGCTGCGCTCGCAAGCTTCGTGAAAATCCTTGGGGCTATGTTTAGCCCGAATGGCATGGCTCTGAAGGCGTACAGTTTCCGTTGTAGCCTGAACCCTAGGTAGGGGGAGAGTCGACGGCTGATCGGGATGTGCCAATAGGCGTCTGACAAGTCTATAGAGACTGAGTATGCCCTCTTGGGCAGTAAGGTCCTTATGTGTTGCAGTGTTAGCATCTTGAATTTGCAATTCACTATGAACTTGTTGAGTGGTGACAAGTCCAGAATGACTCTGAGCTTTTCCGAGTCTTTCTTGGGAACACAAAACAGCCTCCCTTGGAATTTGATGGACTTCACCTTTCGGATCACATTTTTCTCCAACAGTTCTTGAACGTACTCCTCCAAAATGGGGGTGGAGTGTTGGAAAAACCGAAGGCATGGGGGTGGAGTGCTGTACCAGCTCCAACCCAGTCCATTCTTGAGTAGGCTTTGGGCCCAGGGATCGAAGGTCCAGCGATCCCAAAATTTCATTAGTCTCCCTCCTACCGGTATCGTTTCACTTGGACTGCCGTCCTGAGGTCTTGCCTCCTTGACCACGACCACCTCTGAATCCCCTTCCCCTTGAAGGGCGCCTAGACGAGCCTCTGGCTGCTCCTCTAGGCTTTGCACGAAAGGAAGAAGACTGTCCTTCGAACGTTGGGGTGAATGTGGTTGACTGACCTGGCACAGCCTGGGGTACCCACTGAAAAGTAGTCGGGGTTTGTGCCACCATCTGGGGCACTGGAGGCAAAGGCAATTGCAGTTGCTGTTGCTGTCTATAAGGCTTGGCTGGCCGAGACGGTAGCCTAGTCCTCATATTCTTCCTCTTAGGTTGAGGACCCTCATCCGGGGAAGATTTTCTTTTGATAGCCAGGCCCCACTTCTGGAGAAGGTTTCTATTCTCCACGGCGGCCTTATCAACAACCTCTTTGACCACATCGGTAGGGAAAAGGTCTTTTCCCCAAATGTTGGAGGATATTAACTTCCTTGGCTCGTGTCTCACCGAAGCCCCGGTGAACACGAACTCCCTGCAAGCTCTCCTTGCCTTGACGAAGCCATAAAGGTCCTTCGTCACTGTGGCTAGGTGAGACTTAGCCACAACCATGAACATTTCATGGACCTTAGGGTCACTTGCCATCGTCTCAAGAGTAGTCTGATGAGACATTGAGGCAGCCAGTCTTTCTTTTGTCTCGAACTCTCTTCGTAAAAGAAATTCGGACAACTTGGGGAGGTCCTCGCCGAATTGCCGTCCGGCAATATCAGCCTCCAACTTTCCCACTGAGAATGTTAGATGGACATCCTTCCAGTCCTTGTGGTCCATAGGCAGAGCCAGCGACAAGGGTTTACACTCCTCCAGGGAGGGGCAAGGCTTGCCGGCCTCGATTGCCTTTAGGACAGCCGCAAACCCTTTTTGTAAAAAGGGGAAGGCTCTATCAGAAGAGGACACAAAAGAAGGGAGCTTCTTGCTCAATGCTGCTACCTTCGAATTCGAGAAGCCCCTCTCTTTCATCGAGGATGAAAGTAGGGCTTGAGCCTTAGCATGGTCCATAATAATGACCTCTTTCGGCTCTGTCTCCTCCCTTGAAGCTGGTTCTTTTCTCAGCCGGACATAGCAGTCCGGATATGATGCCTTGCTGGGCCAGAATTCTACCTCCTCTAGGAGAACTGAACCCAGTTTATCCGAAATGACGATCTTACCAGTCGTCATTGGCATGTGCTCAGCATACCTCCATGGGTTAGCGTCTGAGCATATGGGAAGGTCTTTCACATTGAGCCTTTTCCGGGGCCCATGTGATTCTGCTAGGGACTGCATACGCAGTTCCATTGCAGCCGCCTTCTCCTGATTTTCCTTCTGCATTTGTTGGATCATTCCAACAATCGAAGAGAGGGCCTGTCCCAGTTCTACTGGGAGACCAGTGGATGTTGAGGGGATGGGCTCCGGCATCTGAACCGGAGTAGCCGACACCTCGTCGACCCCATCCTCTGCGACATCCGGGGTTTGAACTTGATCCTGACCTTCTGCCAGGAGGTCTTCTTCCAAACCTTCGTCCACATCAGACATCCTGTCACACAACTGGATGTCTTGCATCGCATCTGCGACTTCCTCGTCCACCTGGACTAGGTCTTGGGGGATCTCCTCTTGAGGCTGGGGAATCACTGCTTCAGCTGATGCCTGGGGAAAAAGATACGCCCTCATCTTCTCACTAGGAAGATAAGGGCCAGAGGTGTTCTTCTTGAAGCCCCTTACCCAAGTACGGAGCTTTTCCCTAGCTATATCCCTTGATTCCGTCGTTCTAGGGGAATCAAAAGCCTCAGTAATCAGGTTAGTGCATACAGTACATACCTGAGGGTCCCAATACTGGAGATCATCCTTGGAGACAGCGCATGCTGCGTGTCTCCTACAACACTCATGTCCGCAGAGGTTCCTGCTACGGACATTGCAGAAAACATTTCCGCACTTCGGAGGGTCCTCCTGTAAAGAGAAAAAATTTCCATGAGTATCAAGTGAACTATGTATCACTGGATATGCATAGTATAGCATAACAATTCATAAAGGAAAGACACACACTTGTGTTTCCCTCACAACCCATTGTTGCAGCTTTCCAGATAATAAAATCAAAATTGGTTTATCTCTACTAGAGTAACCAATGCAAGGTTTCCAGAGGAAACAGGTGGAGCTCACACCTAGGCAATGATTTTAAAATCCTGGATAATAGACGGGGAAGACTCTGCTTCCTGTCTGAGGGCAACAGCAAAGGGCTGTGCAAGAAAACACAATAGTGTTAGAAGATACAGTGCTGTACCTAAACTTTTACTATAGTTTTCTTCTTACTGTATATGCTATACAGAAGAATACTAGTACAGTATAGGAGGATGTGTGCCGGCCTGCCTTTGCCGGCCGGCACACACCACAATTAGCTTTAAAGTATACTACTTAACAGCTATAGGGCGGCAGCCTTCTGGTTCAAATGCTTGTGCCGTCGGCAGTAACTGCCGGCCAGCAACAGCCAGTGTTGGCCGGCAATGACTGCCGGCCAGTAACTACACAAGGTAGTACCTAGCTGCCGGCCACACTCTTGGTGACCGGCAGACAAGGACTGACATAAGCCGGCCGGCAAAGGTACAAGACCAATGCCAGCCGGCAGCAAAAGAACCAGAAGACTACACCTGCCCGGCTGTCTGCCTCATAGGCCGGCAGCCGGGACAGGTACAGCACTAGAAGAAAATAGAATGGATGCCGGGATAAGAGTGTACACGACCCCCAAAGCCCGGCAACCGAAAGAGTGCATATAAGGAAGGGGAGAAACTTAATTCAGGCTTCCTTGACCAATGCCGTCCGGCTCTGTCGGCAGGCATGGATGAGGGACCAAGAGAGGTCCGGGCAGCACTCGAAAACATAAGGCCCTTGCCGGCCAGCATCTCAGCCGGCCGGCAATGGCCTTAGTCAATTCCACATCCCAACCTATACTAGGTCCAGAAGTAGAATGACGTACAGTACAGTAATACCCCTGCCGGCCAGCTCTGCCGGCCGGCAGGGTACAGTACAGTAATGGCAAGGCCATTACGGAGATAGAGGGGGAAGGGACAAAAGGGTCCTGCCAACCTTGCTTTAGTGACAGATCACCCGCAGCCAAGAACTCTGTCTTAGCCTAAGGGAGATCTAAGGGAAAGGGCCAGCAATACTTGCCAGCTTCCAAAGCACCAAAGCAAGGAAGGCGTTGCTATTCCCAAGGGAAGATTTTATCCTCCCCAAGAACAGCAACAGGACTTTAGTCTGGTCGATCACAAAGGGAGGAATCATACTACAGAAACCTTCGATAGTGACCTAAGGGAGCTAAGCTCCCTTTAAAAGTGTTAGGTCAGCGAGGGGAACTCTGCCCCAAGCCAGACAACACGGACCAGACTAAAAAACTCTGTTGTTCTGTCCCTCTTTGAACCAGACTTTGCTGGAACAGGAAGGTACAGTAACACCCTAGTATAGTTTTATCGAAAATAAATTCGGAAAAACCACTTAGGGATAAGCCCAAGGCTTAAACAGAGGGAAAGGGATTGCATACCTTCTCCGAAGAAAAGAAAGCAACCGGGGAGAATAATAAAGTATACTAAGGCTCCATAAGCAATTAACCTAGGCACCAAGAGAATCGATTACCTAATTCACCGAAACTCTCACGTATACAATCTTGGAAATATTCCACACAGTCTAAATTGTATAAAATATAGCCTAAAGCTTTAATAAACTTTTAATTACACTCGGAAAAACCAAAATCATGCATTAAGTACTAGGACCAAACGACTAGGCTACATGGCCTAGCGTAGGCCAGAATGGCGAATACTTCGCCAAATAATACTAAGCACGAAAGGAAATCCTATGTAACGCTAAATAGCTAAAATTTATTAAGCAAAACAACCAGGAATGTCACTCTGACTAACTAATTTATACCTAGCGAGTGACAGTGTCCAGGACACCTCTGGTAGGCTACGGCTCTTGTATCAAAGATTAATCCTATTAATCACTCAAAATTTACCAAGAGCCTACATTTATACATAACAGACACTATACTCAACTTATCCGAGGCCAACGAAGACGGAGAAGCCATGAAAAGCTGAATAAATCCAAGATTTGCGAGAAAAACAGGAAAAAACACCGAGTTGTTAAGCTACGCAAAAAGGAATACAGATGGCGCCAGGATTGGCGCCAGGCACGCATACGAATCGGGGGATTGGGAGGCCTTGGGAGCGGCTCCCCCCTTTTTCTTCCCGAATTCGTATCTCGTCAATCTCCCTCTTACGAGACGAATCTCTATTTAGGTAGTAGATTGCCATGTGACGTGTCTAGAATACGTCCTCTGATATGTCGCGATATCCCTTTCACGAGGGATACTCGCTCCAGGAGTTAGAATTCTGGTACCTTAAGGTAAATTCTCTGGGAATATCGCCGTAGTTGTAATATACCCTAGGAAGCTACCCTATAGGAACTTCCATCAGGACGACATGGCTTGAGCCCAAAAATAGATTTTTCGCTTCGCTCAAAATCCGTTATATATATATATATATATATATATATATATATATATATGCATATATATAAACATACATATATATATATATATATATATATATATATATATATATATATATATATATATATATATATATATATATATATATATATATATATAGATATGTATATATATATATATATATATATATATATATATATATATATATATATATATATATATATATATATATATATATATATATATATATATATATATATATATATATATATATATATATATATATATATATATATATATATATATATATATATATATATATACACATATTCATATAAATGTAGACTTTGAAAATCTCTAAAATATCTGTCTGATTTCTCTCGTTGATACAAGAATACTTCAAAGTTATTTCTTTTCTCTCTTGGATATTCTTCCTCTTTCATTAGTTACTCTGGTTCCTTCTCTTTCCCTAGGAGCAATGCATATGAAGAACAGCAGAGAGGAAGCCACTTAAACCGTGTTTACCGAAGCTTGTGAAAAAAAGAACGAGAGGTTTCTTAATACCTTTGTGTTTGTCAAGGCCTTCGACAGAAGGAGCTCACGGCGAAGACTAACATTTTCCTCTCTGACAAAAATTATCGAAGAAGAGAATTGGAACATGCAGGGGATGAAACTAACTTTTACTGCTGACATCTAACGCTTTCATATATTACGTATCAGTCCTAACTTCTCTAGAATAGGGACAGATTATATAAAAATAACCTTTACTGCTGACATCTAACGCTTTTATACATTACGTAGCAGTCTCCTAACTTCTGTACAATAGGGACATACATTGCATGAAAATAACCTTTACTGCTGACATCTAACACGTTCATATATTACGTATTAGTATTCTAACTTCCCTAGAATAGGGACATACAGTGTATGAAACCAGCCTTTGCTGCTGACATCTAATGCTTTCATATATTACGTATGAGTCTTCTAACTTCTCTAGAATAGGGACATACAGTACATGAAACCAGCCTTTACTGCCGACATATAACGCTTTCATATATTACGGATCAGTCCTCTAACTTCTCTACGACAGGGGCAAAGCACATGAAAACAACCTTCACTGCTGGTAACTAACATTTTCACAGATTATGTGTGTCTTCTAACTTCTCTAAAATAGGGACATACAGTACATGAAACCAGCCTTTACTGCTGACATCTAACGCTTTCATATATTGTGTATCCGTCTTCTAACTTCTCTAGAATAGGGACAGATTATATAAAAATAACCTTTACTGCTGACATCTAACGCCTTCATATATTACATATCAGTCCTAACTTCTCTAAAATAGGGACATAGTACATGAAAAAGTTCACTGCTGGTAACTAACGTTTTCATAGATTACGTATCAGTCTTCTAATTTCTCTTCAATAGGGACATACAGTACATGAAACCAGCCTTTACTGTTGACATCTAACTCTTTCATATATTACGTATGTCTTCTAACGTCTTCAGAATACGGACATACAGTACATGAAAGCAACCTTTACTGCTGACATCTAATACTTTCATATATTACGTATCAGTCCTTTAACTTCTGTACGATTGGGACATAGTATTTGAAAATAACATTTACTTTTGACATCTAACGCTTTCATATAGTACGTGTCAGTCTTCTAATTTATTCAGAATACGGACATACAGTACATGAAAATAACCTTTACTTCTGACATCTAATTCTTTAATATATTACGCATCAGTCTTCTAATTTCTTTAGAATACGGACAAAAAAACATGAAAATAACCTTTAATGCTGACATCTAACGCTTTCATATATAACATATCAGTCTTCTAATTTCTCTCCAATAGGGACATACAGTACATGAAAATAACCTTTACTACTGACATCTAACACTTTCTTATATTACGTATCAGTCTTCTAATTTATCTCCAATAGGGACATACAGTACATGAAAATAACCTTTACTACTGACATCTAACACTTTCTTATATTACGTATCAGTCTTCTAATTTCTCTCCAATAGGGGCATACAGTGCATGAAACTAGCCTTTACTGCTGACATCTAACGCTTTCATATATTACATATCACTCTTGGACATACAGTGCATGAAAATAGCCTTTAACTTCTGTACAATAGGGACATACAAGACATGAAAATAACCTTTACCGCTGACATCTAACGCTTTCATACATTATGTATCAGTCTTCTAGCTTCAGAATACGGACATACAGTACATGAAACCAACATTTACTACTGACATCTAAAGCTTTCATATATTACGTATTAGCCTTCTAACTTCTCCAGACTAGGGGCATACAGTAGATAAAATCAACGTTTACTGCTGGCAATTATTGCTTTCATAGATTATGTACTAGTCTTCTAATAGATTTTTTCTCAATACGACGGGTTATTAATCTAAAAAAAGATTCAACAATTAAGTAAAATGCTCAACCTCTTTTCGAAATGCTCTCAAATCTACATAATACAAAAAGAAAATTGCATTGCTAGTAGCTTCTACTGCCTAGAAATAACCCTTAATTCTATTTATTAGACTTTGTGCAACAATAATAAAAAAAATATGTTTTTATTTGAATAAATTAAACTATTGTGAATTGAATAAACATACGCGAGTATACATAGTAATCTATGGATTACAAAAATCTCAAAATTATTAGCTTATGCAATATTTTTTTCTAATATACTTTTTCTTTTACTTATACATCAATGATTTTCCATTATCAACTGACATGGAACTGAAATGAAGGTCGATTTCAGTAAATTTTCATAATTTAGGGAAGGAAATAGTACATGGTAAAGTGAAAAAAGCCTCTGGTAATAAAATCACATTTATAACTTTTTTTTTCCAATATTTGAACAATAATATTAGCTTCCTTATATAAAGATATATAAGAACCTTTTCAGAAAAAAAATGGGAATAATGCTCTTTCAAGAAATGACATATATGTATTTTTACTTGGATGTAGTGAAACTACAACAGTAAAACTTAAATATAAAAAAGGTTAACCAATTGAAATCAACGTATATTTATAAAAAATATAAAATGAATACATGTCTGATACACGAAACGAAAATAAAATGAATAAACAAATTCTTAACAGCTACGGGAAGGAACTGCAACAAATAAAAAAAAAAAAAATACTACTTAATTAGGACCCCAGAAAATGGTTAAGTGTGAGAGAAGAAATTCTTAACAGTAACGGGGAGAACTGCAATAAATGAAAAAACCTACTTATCCAGGACCCCCGAAAATGGGAAAGTGTGAGAGAAGAAATTCTTAACAGTAACGGGAAGAAACTGCAATAAATAAAGAAAAAAAAACCTACTTATCCAGGACCCCAGAAAATGGGAAAGTGTGAGAGAAGAAATTCTTAACAGTAACGGGAAGAAACTGCAATAAATAAAGAAAAAAAAACCTACTTATCCAGGACCCCAGAAAATGGGAAAGTGTGAGAGAAGAAATTCTTAACAGTAACGGGAAGAAACTGCAATAAATAAAGAAAAAAAAAACCTACTTATCCAGGACCCCAGAAAATGGGAAAGTGTGAGAGAAGAAATTCTTAACAGTAACGGGAAGAAACTGCAATAAATAAAGAAAAAAAAACCTACTTATCCAGGACCCCAGAAAATGGGAAAGTGTGAGAGAAGAAATTCTTAACAGTAACGGGAAGAAACTGCAATAAATAAAGAAAAAAAAAAAATACTTATCCGGACCCCAGAAAATGGAAAAGTGCGAGAGAAGAAATCCATAACAGTAACGAGAAGAAACTGCAATATATGAAAAAAAATAATACTTATCCAGGACCGCCGAAAATAGAAAAGTGCGAGAAGAAATTCTTAACAGTAACGGGAAGAAACTCCAATAAATAATAATAAAAAAAAAATACTTATACAGACCCCAGAAAATGGAAAAGTGCGAGAAAAGAAATTCTTAACAGTAACAGGAAGAAACTGCAATATAAAAAAAAATACTTATCCAGGACCAAGAAAATGGAAAAATACGAGAGAAGAAATTCTCAACAGTAACTGGAATAAACTGCAATAAATGAAAAAAAAAAATACTTATCCGGACCCCAGAAAATGGAAAAGTGCGAGAGAAGAAATCCATAACAGTAACGAGAAGAAACTGCAATATATGAAAAAAAAATAATACTTATCCAGGACCGCCGAAAATAGAAAAGTGCGAGAAGAAATTCTTTACAGTACTGGGAAGAAACTGCAATAAATAATAAAAAAAGAAATAATACTTATCCAGGACCCCCGAAAATGTGAAAGTGCGAGAGAAGAAATTCTTAACAGTAACGGGAAGAAACTCCAATAAATAATAATAAAAAAAAAATACTTATACAGGACCCCCGAAAATGGAAAAGTGCGAGAAAAGAAATTCTTAACAGTAACAGGAAGAAACTGCAATAAAAAAAATCTACTTATTTAGGACCGCCAAAAATGGAAAAGTGCGAGAGAAGAAATTCTTAACAGTAACGGGGAGGAACTGCAACAAATGAAAAAAAAAAAAATACTACTTAATTAGGACCCCGAAAATGTGAAAGTGCGAGAGAAGAAATTCTTAACAGTAACTGGAAGAAACTGCAATAAATGAAAAAAAAAAAAATTACTTATCCAGGACCCCCGAAAATGTGAAAGTGCGAGAGAAGAAATTCTTAACAGTAACGGGAAGAAACTGCAATAAATGAAAAAAAAAAAAATTACTTATCCAGGACCCCCGAAAATGGAAAAGTGCGAGAGAAGAAATTCTTAACAGTAACTGGAAGAAACTGGAAAAAAAAAAAATACTTATCCGGGACCCCCGAAAATGGAAAAGTGCGAGAAAAAATAATTCTTAACAGTAACAGGAAGAAACTGCAATAAAAAAAATCTACTTATCCAGGACCCAGAAAAGGGAAAAGTGCGGGAGATAAAAGAACAAGTCGCTCTCAAGTCTCGGACAATCGAAGCGAACAGGAAATTCGCGTCTGTTTATACGTGTGTTCGTAGAACAGCCTGTGAGCGAACAGAGGCAGGTCAAGTATGTTGTCTCCGACTGTAGTCCGCCATTGTCAGCCAAATGGCGAGGAATTGTCT
>NC_090727.1:57922016-57932016 GCF_036898095.1 Palaemon carinicauda | reverse complement strand
AACTGCTATATCCAATGTCAAGCAATCTTTATTTATTGTCTATCTACCTACCTATTTACTTAAAAAAAAAAAAACCTTACCGTATTTTAGCTTTAAACCTTCACCAATAATTATCGTCAGAATGATGACTTCATGAGGCTCCACCCACTTTGGCCTCGTTATAATTCAGGATAACACTGAAGGCTATCATGGGCATTGTTGGATTATAAAATTTAAATTCTGGCTATAAAAACTTAATTCTCGAGTAGTTGTAAGAAGTGCTAAATGATCCTCAATGATCCCAGCAGTTGGCCTAAACGTTTAATTCATGTATACTACTGTTGCGGCACTACTGCTACAGTAGTATTACTACGATAGCACAGATACCCCACCCACATTTCTGTATCGTTCCGCCATTCATAAGTCTTTGTAATGTTTTTTCACTGTGCAATAAGCCATGGCCTCCTCAGAAATTAAGTTTAACATTAGATGATAGGTTATTTCATTAAGCTGACAAATTATGGCAACTGAGTATGTTATTGCCGATGTTGAAGCTGAAGATAAAGTATGGTATGATTCCTTCATTAAATTACCATCTTTACTACTATTTGTTTGGCTACATGTAGTAATTATTTTAAAGGATAAATGAATTATGTTCACTTTACTTCTCTAAATTCCCATTAGATGTACAAATAAAACTCCTAAAACTATTCATGTAAGCTTGTTGTCTGCGGGTGTGGACGTGTGTTTCAATGCTCTGTATCGAATCTGGCTTTAAACGGAATCATTGTATATCTCGTTGTTTATACTAAGAAAAATCTCTTTGTGGGTGTTTGCTAGTATTGATATTAGTGAAATATAGTGCTAAAAATCAGTGGTTTCCTTGTATGTGAGGTCTGTAGTGAAAGGCCTGACCCAGCATTTTTGTGTTGGGGCGGGGCTACTTGAAAAGTTCATTGAAAAATGATTCAATATGCCCTTCCTTAGAAAACGAAAAGAAAAACTTAATCCCGTGAATGATTTCGATCTATTTGTGACTGAAACCGACACGGTACTCCAAGGAAAAGAGGAAAATATAATGGCAGCAGCTTATGAAGAATGTGATGACTTAGGCAATCATGGCATGTGTGGGCACTGTGAGTCCTATGTCGATGATGGGATACAATGCGATGAATGCCGAAGATGGTACCATGATGAAGAAGCTTGCTCTAATTTAAGGGATGGTACAAGTACTCTTTTAAAAAGCAGGAACATCATTTATAAATGTCCAAGATGTGTTGAGACTGCATGTGTTGATGACATGACGAGACTAAGCATCATCATAGCAGAGATGAAGGTAAATGTACAACAACAGATGTCTGGTTTTATGGATATGATAACTGCTCAATACACTGATATGCGTCAAGAAATTGTTGAGCTGAAAGAGAAACTTATGGAATACGAAAAAGAGAATGTGACCAAGACTACATATGCAAGTAAGTTGAAATCAAGAAACACTTTGGTTATAAAATCTACGGAGGAAAATAAGAAGGCTTCAGATATCAAGAAAACTATCATGAAGAAGATAACCACGAATGTCGAACAGGTCAAAACCTCTAAACAAGGCCACTTGGTAGTTAATTTTGCGGATAAAACTGGGTTAGAAAAGGCTAAAAATGACTTAGAAGAGGTCAAGAATGACATTAAGGTAGAAGTAGATAAAAAGGATCTACTTAAACCGAAGATCAAGGTCTGCAATATTGATGAAAATGAAGATGATATAATTGCTAGTATAATGGAGAAGAATGAATGGTTGAATGATATATGTGAAAATGAAGAAGACTTTGAATTGATCAGGAAGTTTAAATCAAGACAAAGTGGTAAATTACACGTCATTATAAAGTGTAGTCCAACTATCAGGAAAGTCTTCCGTAAAAGGGATGATAGAGTATATACCACGCTTGGAGGATGCTGTAAAATCTATGATTCCTACAATGTATTTCAGTGTTATAAATGCCAGGAATTTGGTCATACTGCTGAAAATTGTAGCAAGACTCGGGTATGTGCCAAGTGTAGCCAGGATCATCGAACCACGGATTGTACTGTAAATACGTTAAAGTGTCATAACTGCACAGTGAGGAATTACAATGATACGAATCATAAGACATATGATGATAACTGTAAAGTATACAAGGAGGAGCTTACCAGGATAAAAAATAGAACCGATCATGGAGTCTAGCCCATTGGTTAAGTGTGGTCTGATAAATATTCAATCGGTGGGGAATAAAACCATAAAGATTAGAAATCTTATTAACGAAATGGAATTAGATTTATGCTTATTAACGGAAACTTGGTTGCAGGGAAATATTAGTGATAACTCAAAGATTCAGGAGATGACGCCGTGTACTCACGATTTCTACCACGTACCAAGAAAGGACAAAACTGGAGGAGGAGTGGGTTTCTTTGTGTCGAAAACCTTCTCTAGGGTTTCTATCATGAATGAAATAGTATTTGAAACGTTTGAATATATCTGTTTAAAACTGACAAGAAACAATAAGGTATTGAATATAATATCATTATATAGACCACCAGCGAGTAATATGACTAAATTCATTGAAAAATTTAGTATTCTTGTGGGTGTGGTGGACGATATTAAAAAAACATTAATTGGTGGAGACTTCAACTGTTGGGTAGATGATGAAAATGATAATAAGGCTAAAGAACTCAAGGAAGTATTTGAGATGTTTAATTTAATAAACAGTGTTTTGGTATCAACGTCAGTAGGTGGTCATACACTCGACTTGGTCATATGTGGAAAAGACTCAGACCTAATAAAAAACCTTGAAGTAGAAGCAGACTTTGAGATCTCAAACACACATAAACTCATCACCTTTAATGTTAATATAAATTGCACCAGAGTATTGAAAAAATGGATTACATATAGGGAACGGGAAAATTTTGATGCTGAGAATTTTATTGAAGCTAGTGTAGCGCAAATGTCTTGTGTGAACACACAATGTGAACATATGGTAGACATAGAATGTGTTGGGTGCTATACCAAGAAATACAACGACAATTTTGGAAAAATGTACGATACCATGTGTCCCATAAAGAACAAACAAATAGTGGTACGCGAAAATGTTAGATGGTATAATAGTGAGCTATTACAGGCAAAAAGACACAGACGTAAGATGGAAGGTAGATGGAAAAGAGCCAAATCCTTACAAGCCAGAAATCTATATAATAAGGCCAGAAATGAATATAACATCCTGTTAGAAAAAACAAAAAGAAAATTCTACAACGGCGAATGTAAAAAAAAACAATAACATGAAGGACTTTCACAAAAACCTTGATGATTTGATGGGATTAAAGAAAAATTATGTCTTGCCTGACAATGTTTGTGCAGAGAGTTTTGCTATATTCTTTAGTGAAAAAATTGATAAAATCTATAGAGGCTTCCCCCAAAATCACTTGGAAGGACAGTCAGCTATGCCAGTGAAGGAGGGAAAGAAGTTAATAAAATTTAAGGAAATAAATATGTGCGACTTGTTAAAGGTTATGAGAGAGATGAAGAATACATATTGTGGAAACGACCCTTTCCCAAACAGTTCAATAAGTGATGCTCCAAACAAGCAAGTTGTATATAATATTTACCTAAATATAATTAACCTAAGTATATCACAATCCTGTTTTCCTAGATGTGAAAAAAAACTGCGTTGATCAAACCAATTTACAAAGGGAAAGGTGATGTAAACGAGCTAAATTCATATAGGCCCATTTCAAATTTATCCTACATGTCAAAGCTTATTGAAAAAGTCATAAGTGAGCAATTATGGGCGCATATTGACGAGTTAGAGGTATTCCCGGAAAATCAATCGGCCTACAGAGCTAATCATTCTACAGAAACTACTTTGTGCTCCATAATGAATGATATGATAGGTCTTCTTGATGGGGGAAAGTGTGGAATTTTAATTATGTTAGATCTTAGTGCTGCTTTTGACACTGTTGTGCACGAGTACTTACTTGACGACCTAAAGTCTATTGGAGTGACTGAGGAAGCACTGAAATTTTTGCGAAGTTACTTAGTGAACAGGAAAACTATTGTAGAAGTTTCTGGAAACCGATCCAATGAGAGAATTCTTATGAAGGGTGTACCACAGGGTAGTGTCCTGGGCCCTATCTTGTTTAACATATATACTATCGAGCTATCACACATCTTGAAAAAAACAAAAAGTGGGTTTTAAACTGTATGCAGATGATACTCAGTTTTACCTCTCAATTTCGACAACACAAGATACAGAGAAGAAAATTGATGAGATAATGACTGAAATAAAAACATGGATGCAGAGGAAAAAGGTCAAATTAAATGATGATAAAACAGAATGTATGTTCTTTGGCACAAAGGTGGCTTTGAAGAATTACCAGTTAATTCAAAGTATAAAAATTGGTGATGCTGATGTTGGGATTGTGCCTGTTGTGAAAAATTTGGGTGTACTGATAGACTGTAATTTGTCAATGAAGGACCAAATTGTGAACACAGTGAAAGTGTGTAACTATCACCTGAGAAACATAGCATTTATTAGAAAATATTTAACAGAGGGCAGTACAAAAATTTTAGTGATGAGTCATGTAATATCAAGGCTTGATTATTGCAATTCTCTGTACTACAAATTGCCCAATACACTACTAAGAAAGCTTCAAAATGTGCAAAACCGGGCAGCTAGACTGATAAAAGGCATTAAATTTCGGGAGAGAATAACTCCTGCACTGATCGATCTACATTGGTTAACTGTTAAGGCTAGAATTGAATTTAAAATTTGCTTGTTGACTCACAAAGCACTTACAAGTGATAAGCCTAAATATCTTCGTGATTGCTTGGTCCCCTACCCTGAAGCTACCAGCGCCGCTGTAAGAGTTAGACATGCCGATGACCCACATAGACTATTCGAAATTAGTGAGAATCATGCAATAGGAGGAAGAACGTTCAGTTATGCTGCACCGAGACTCTTTAATGACCTTCCACTCGATGTCAAGAATAGCAATAATGTGGCAGCTTTCAAGAAAAACCTGAAGACTTATCTTTTTAGAAAGTGTTTTAATAGTGACCTGAAAACTATTAAGCCTGAATACAAATGCTAGCGAAATAACTGATAACGATACAGAGCAAAATATTAACTGGAAAGAAATTTATTTTTTTCACACACCAAGGCCTGCCTGAACAGACCTTTAGTGTTTGATGGAGGGCGAGAAATAAACCCGTAAAAGTAAAGTATTTACTAAATGCAGTCATGCCCAAAACATAGCCAACACGGTCGTACGGCCTAGGAAGAAGAAAAAAAAAAATATATCGGATGATCCGTTGGTCTGATGGAGATTTTAGCACAAAAATCTTATTTTAACAAAAATAGTTAAATAAAGACTGTTTACATACAATCTCTCTCTTTCTCTCTCTCTCTTGGTGGCATAGTGAATAGTTAATGGAAATGTTCAAAAGCTTGAAGAACATTACAAGTATTATAATGACGTTACGCTAAATACAAATCAGACCATAAACATTGGATTTAAAATAGAAACTGAATAATTACCTATTCAGGCTATGATAAATATGGCCACGGGCTTTCTCTTGACTGTAAAAAGTTGCAAGTCGTAAGACAAACAGTTTTGCAACCACGGGGGCAATTCCAAATCATGTTAGCCATTCTTGACTGTTACGGTTTCAGAGCCGATGGAAGAAGATGAATGGGTGTCTGGTGGATGGGCGGGGCAAAATTTTGTCAAAAGGTGTTTACATTGCTTACGTAATGAATGTTTTCGACTCTTGGCTCGTTATCACTGGCCATGGCGTCAGCTAGATCCTTTTTACTCTATAAAAATGAAAACTATCGGGTTTAGGTTATTGATAATGCTGATAAAATTTGTGTGTGGTTGTAAAATATACATATGTCAACTTTCAGCTACATCCGATGCTTTGATAAAAAGCAAAGTAAAAAAAAAACGTGTTACAGAGGCCCTGAATCTCTTAGTAGTATTCTCGTAATTCGTTCTCTAAGGCGGAAAAATCCTAGTGGAAAAGTAGTCCATTTTTATTATTTTTTTTTTCTTTACCGGAAGGGATCGCAGACAATTCCTCGCCATTTGGCCGACAATGGCGGACTACAGTCGGAGACAACATACTTGACCTGCCTCTGTTCGCTCACAGGCTGTTCCACGAACACATGTATGAAATTCGCTTCGATTGTCCGAGACTTGAGAGCGACTCTTGTTCTTTTATCTCCCGCACTTTTCCATTTCCGGGGGTCCTGGATAAGTAGTTTTTTTTTTTTTTTTTTTCATATATTGCAGTTCCTCCCCGTCATTGTTAAGAATTTTTTCTCACGTATTTTTCCATTTTCGGGGTCTTGGATAAGCAGTTTTTTTCATTTATTGCAGTTTCTTCCCGTTACGGTTAAGAATTTATTCTCTCGCATTTTTCCATTTTCGTGGGTCCTGAGTAATTTTTTTTTTCATTTATTACAGTTACCGTTGCTGTTAAGTTTCTTTATTTATTGGTTTTATTTTTGTTTTGTGTATCCGAAATGTATTTATTTTGTATTTTTTATAATTATACATTGATTTTAATTGGTTAACCTTTTTTATATTTAAATTTTACTATTGCAGTTACACTACAACCAAGTAAAAATACATATACGTCATTTCTTGAAAAGAGAATAATTCCCCTTTTTTTCTGAAAAGGTGTTTTTGTATCTCTATATAAGGAAGTTAATATTATTGTTCAAATATTGGAAAAAGTGATAAAAGCGATTTTAGTACCAGATTTTTTATTTTCTTACTTCACCATGTACGATATCCCTTCCCTAAATTAGGAAAATTTACTATAATCGATCTTCATTTCAGTTCCATGTCAGTTGATAATGGAAAATCATTGATATATAAGAAAAAGAAAAAATATATTAAAAGAAATATTGCATAAGCTAATAATTTTGAGATTTTTGTAATCCATAGATTACATTGTATACTCGCGTATGTTTATTCAACTCACAATAGTTAAATTTATTCAAATAAAAACATTGTTTTTATTATTGTTGCACAAAGTCTCATAAATAGAATTAGGGCTCATTTCTAGGCAGTACAAGCTACTAGCAATGCAAATTTCTTTTTGTATTTTGTAGATTTGAGAGAATTTCGGAAAATGGTTGAGCATTTTACTCATTTGTTGCATCTTTTTTCATGTTGATAACCCGTCGTATTAAGAAAAAATCTATCAGAAGACTAGTACATAATCTATGAAAGCATTAGTTGCCAGTAGTAAAGGTGGATTTTATGTACTGTAGGTCTATATTCTAGAGAAGTTAGAAGACACATATAATCTGTGAAAATGTTAGTTACCAGCAGTGAAGGTTGTTTTCATATGCTTTTCCCCTAGAGAAGTTAGAAGACTGATACGTAATATAAGAAAGCGTTAGGTGTCAGCAGTAAATGTTGGTTTCATATACTGGATGTTCCTATTGTAGAGAAATTAGAAGACTGATACGCAATATATGAAAGCATTAGATGTCAGCAGTAAAGGTTATTTTCATGCACTGTATGTCCCTATTGTACAGAAGTTAGAAGACTGATACGTAATATAAGAAAGCGTTAGATGTCAGCAGTAAAGGTTGGTTTCATGTACTATATGTTCCTATTGTAGAGTAGTTAGAATACTGATATATAGTATATGAAAGCATTAGATGTCAGCTGTAAAGGTAATTTTCATGCACTGTATGTCCCTATTGTAGAGAAATTAGAATATAGATACATAATCTGTGAAAGCGTTAGATGTCAGCAGTAAATGTTATTTTCGTGTACTGCATGTCCCTATTTTAGAGAAGTTAGAAGACTGATATGTAATATATGAAAGTGTTAGATGTCAGCAGTAAAGGTTGGTTTCATGTACTATATGTTCCTATTGTAGAGTAGTTAGAATACTGATATATAATATATGAAAGCATTAGATGTCAGCTGTAAAGGTTATTTTCATGCACTGTATGTCCCTATTGTAGAGAAATTAGAATACAGATACATAATCTGTGAAAGCGTTAGATGTCAGCAGTAAATGTTATTTTCGTGTACTGCATGTCCCTATTTTAGAGAAGTTAGAAGACTGATATGTAATATATGAAAGTGTTAGATGTCAGCAGTAAAGGTTATTTTCATGTACTGTATGTCCCTATTGGAGAGTAATTAGTAGACTGATACATAATATATAAAAGCATTATATGTCGGCATTGAAGTCTGGTTTCATATACAGTATGTCCGAATTCTGAGGAAGTTAGAAAATTGATACGTCATACATGAAAGCGTTAGATGTCAGCAGTAAAGGTTATTTTCGTGCACTGTATGTCCATATTGTACAGAAGTTAGAAGATATATGTAATATATAAAAGCATTAGATGTCAGCAGTAAAGGTTATTTTCATGCACTGTATGTCCCTATTGTACAGAAGTTTGAAGACTGATACGTAATATATGATAGCGTTAGATGTCAGCAGTAAAGGTTATTTTCATGCACTGTATGTCCCTATTGTAGAGAAATTAGAATATAGATACATAATCTGTGAAAGCGTTAGATGTCAGCAGTAAATGTTATTTTCGTGTACTGCATGTCCCTATTTTAGAGAAGTTAGAAGACTGATATGTAATATATGAAAGTGTTAGATGTCAGCAGTAAAGGTTGGTTTCATGTACTATATGTTCCTATTGTAGAGTAGTTAGAATACTGATATATAATATATGAAAGCATTAGATGTCAGCTGTAAAGGTTATTTTCATGCACTGTATGTCCCTATTGTAGAGAAATTAGAATACAGATACATAATCTGTGAAAGCGTTAGATGTCAGCAGTAAATGTTATTTTCGTGTACTGCATGTCCCTATTTTAGAGAAGTTAGAAGACTGATATGTAATATATGAAAGTGTTAGATGTCAGCAGTAAAGGTTATTTTCATGTACTGTATGTCCCTATTGGAGAGAAATTAGTAGACTGATACGTAATATATAAAAGCATTATATGTCGGCATTGAAGTCTGGTTTCATATACAGTATGTCCGAATTCTGAGGAAGTTAGAAAATTGATACGTCATACATGAAAGCGTTAGATGTCAGCAGTAAAGGTTATTTTCGTGCACTGTATGTCCATATTGTACAGAAGTTAGAAGATATATGTAATATATGAAAGCATTAGATGTCAGCAGTAAAGGTTATTTTCATGCACTGTATGTCCCTATTGTACAGAAGTTTGAAGACTGATACGTAATATATGATAGCGTTAGATGTCAGCAGTAAAGGTTATTTTCATGTACTGTATGTCCATTTTGTAGAGAAGTTGGAAGACTGATATATAATATATGAAAGCGTCAGATGTCAGCAGTAACGGTTATTTTCATGTACTTTGTCCCTATTCTAAAGAAATTAGAAGACTGATGCGTGATATATTAAAGAATTAGATGTCAGCGGTAAAGGGTATTTTCATGTACACCATGTCCCTATTGTAGAGAAGTTAGAAGACTGATACGTAATATATGAAAGCGTTAGATGTCAGCAGTAAAAGTTAGTTTCATGGCCTGCATGTCTCAATTCTCTTTGTCAATAATTTTTTCAGCGAGGAAAATGTTAGTCTTCGCCGTGAGCTGCTCCTGTCGAAGGCCTTGACAAACACAAAGGTATTAAGAAACCTCTCGTTCTTTTTTTTCCCAAGCTTCGGTAAACAGGATTTAAGTGGCTTCCTCTCTGCTGTTCTTCATATGCATTGCTCCTGGGCAAAGAGAAAGAGCAAGAGGAAGAATATAAAAGAGAAAGAAAAGAAATAACTTGGAAGTATGCTTGTATCAACGACCAAAATCAAACAGATGTTTTAGAGATTTTCAAAGTCTACATAATATATATATATATATATATATATATATATATATATATATATATATACACACATATATGTATATATATATATATATATATATATATATATATATATATAATGTATACATACATACATACATATATATATA
>NC_090727.1:57894782-57902282 GCF_036898095.1 Palaemon carinicauda | reverse complement strand
AGAGAGAGAGAGAGAGAGAGAGAGAGAGAGAGAGAGAGAGAGAGAGAGAGAGAGAGAGAGAGAGAGAGAGAAACACACGCATTGTGTATATATATATATATATATATATATATATATATATATATATATATATATATATATATATATATATATATATATATATATATATATATATATATATATGTATATATATATATATATATATATATATATATATATATATATATATATATATATATATATATATATATATATATATATATATATATATATATATATATGCCGACTTTGAAAATCGCTGAAATATCTGTCTGATTTTACTCGTTGATACAAGAATAATTCCAAGTTATTTCTTTTCTCTCTTGGATATTCTTCCTCTTGCATTAGTTACTCTCGTTCCTCCTCTTTCCCTGGTAGCAATGCATATGAAGAACAGCAAAGAGGAAGCCACTTAAACCCTGTTTACCGAAGCTTGCGAAAAAAAAAGAACGAGAGGTTTCTTAATACCTTTGTGTTTGTCAAGGCTTTCGACAAAAGGAGCTCACAGCGAAGACTAACATTTTCCTCTCTGACAAATATTATCGAAGAAGAGAATTGGGACATGCAGGGCATGAAACCAACTTTTACTGCTGACATCTAACGCTTTCATATATTACGTATCAGTCTTCTAACTTCTCTAGAAAAGGGACAGATTACACGAAAGCAACCTTTACTGCTGACATCTAACGCTTTCATGCATTACGTATTAGTCTTCTAACTTCTCTAGAAAATTGACAGATTACACGAAAGCAACCTTTACTGCTGACATCTAACGCTTTCATGTATTACGTATTAGTCTTCTAACTTCTCTAGAAAAGGGACAGATTACACGAAAGCAACCTTTACTGCTGACATCTAACGCTTTCATGTATTACGTATTAGTCTTCTAACTTCTCTAGAAAAGGGACAGATTACACGAAAGCAACCTTTACTGCTGACATCTAACGCTTTCATGTATTACGTATTAGTCTTCTAACTTCTCTAGAAAAGGGACAGATTACACGAAAGCAATCTTTACTGCTGACATCTAACGCTTTCATGTATTACGTATTAGTCTTCTAACTTCTCTAGAAAAGGGACAGATTACACGAAAGCAACCTTTACTGCTGACATCTAACGCTTTCATATATTACGTATTAGTCTTCCAACTTCTCTACAATAGGGACACTCAGTACATGAAAATAACATTTACTGCTGACATCTAACGCTTTCATATATTACGTATCAGTCCTCTAACTTCTGTACAATAGGGTCAAAGCACATGAAAACAACCTTCACTGCTGGTAACAAACATTTTCACAGATTATATGTGTCTTCTAACTTCTCTAGAATAGGGACATCAGTACATAAAATCAGCATTTACTGCCGGCAACTAATGCTTTCATGGATTATGAACTAGTCTTCTAATAGATTTTTTTTCTCAATACTACGGGTTATTAACATAAAAAAAGATGCAACAATTGAGTAAAATGCTCAATCTTTTTTCGAAATTCTCTTAAATCTGCAAAATACAAGAAGAAAAATGCATTGCTAGTAGCTTCTACTGTCTAGAAATAACCCCTAATTCTATTTATGTGACTTTGTGCAACAATAATAAAAAAAATATGTTTTCATTTGAATAAATTAACTATTGTGAATTGAATAAACATAAGCGAGTATACAAAGTACTCTATGGATTACAAAAATCTCAAAATTATTAGCTTATGCAATCTTTTTTTTTTCTAATATAATTTTTCTTTTACATATATATATCAATGATTTTCCATTATCAACCGACATGGAACCGAAATGAAGACAGATTATAGGAAATTTTCATAATTTATGAAAGGATATCGTATGTGGTAAAGTGAAAAAAACTCTGGTAATAAAATCACATTTATCACTTTTTCCATTATTTGAACAATAATATTAGCTTCCTTATATAAAGATATATAAGAACATTTTCAGGAAAAAAGGGGAATAATGTTATTTTTCAGGAAATGACATATATGTATTTTTACTTGGATCTAGTGAAACTACAAACGTGAATCTTAAATATAAAAAAAAAGATTAACCAATTCAAATCAATGTATAATTATAAAAAAAAAATATAATATTAATACATGTCTGATACACAAAACGAAAATAAAACCAATAAATAAAGAAACCTAACAGCAACAGTAAATGCAATAAATAAAAAAAAAAAAACTATTTATTTAGGACCCCCCGAAAATGGAGAAGTGCAAGAGAAGAAATTCTTTACAGTAACAGGAAGAAACTGCAATAAAAAAAAAATACTTATCCAGGACCCTCGAAAATGGAAAAATACCAGAGAGGAAATCCTTAACAGTAACGGGGAGGAAATGCAATAAATTAAAAAAAAAAAAAATACTTATTTAGGACCCCAGCAAATGGAAAAATACGAGAGAAGAAATTCTTAACAATAACAGGAAGAAATTCTCAACAGTAACAGTAAGAAACTGCAATATATGAAAAAAACAACTTATCCAGGACCCCCGAAAGTGGAAAAGTGCGGAAGATAAATATAATTTATTTCAGTTGAACTGGGTGAATTAGAATAAAATTATTTTCTTTTGTGTAAACGCCAATGAGAGGTAAGGGGCGGGGCTTAAGGTTTTGTCGAGTAGCGGTGTTCGATATATATTCATTCTGGCGTTCAAACTTTGCACGGGAAAGTTGCTCCTTTTGACCGAGTGTTTATACGGCATGGCAGAACCTTCAATATCAGACTTATTAGCTGAAATTAAGTCTCAAAAGGAAGAAATTAAGGAGTTTGTCAATGCGAAAGTTTCGGGTTTGAGAGAGGAAATTCAAGGTGCAAGTGCTACAGCGTCGTCAGAGATAAGGAAATTCAAAGGGCAGAACGAAATACAGTGGAGGTTAAAAGGACATAAAGTTCAATATAACTTCAATTCTGACATTCAAGAATCCTTGGATTCTATTAGCTGGGCAATTGACAATGGAAAACTTGACTATGCAAAAGAAGTAATTAAAGAAGCAGGAGAGAAAATTAAGGAGCGAAACAAGCATATTCGAATAGCTGATTCATCGTCTGGAGGGTGGGAGACCGTAAACCAGTACGTTACAAATCCGGTTGCCAGTGATTCGGATGATGAAAGCAAGATTTACAAAGCGGAAAATAGAGCGCTCAAGAAACGTAAGAAGGACAAGGATACTCGCTCGGGAACCGGGAGGGATTCGAATGCTAAACCCGCTGCTACTGCTCCAAATCCGTTCTCGAGTTATGGTGCTTCCGTTCCTGCTGTTCCTTATGTTCCACGGCCGATTCTTCAACCTAGACTGCAGGTCGGAAATTTTCCCTTTCGAGTCGGTGGGTGCTATGTCTGCGGGGATTTCACCCACTTACAACGGGAATGCCCGCTCCTCAGGACAAGATCCGCCCCTAGTTCAGTCAGAGGACAATCAGAGAAAAAGCAGGGTAAAGTCTGACGCTTCAAGTTTTGTTAAAGATGAGTATTGCTTACTTGACAATTATGAATTTGAAAGTCAAAGTGTTACTGATTCAAGTATTAAAGGCAGATTAAGGTTAAATGTACAATTTTGGGAAAATATTGGTGCTTATGACAGTGTTTTAGATATTATAAAACACGGTTATAAAATTCCTTTTTACACTATGCCTTGTAGAAATGTTCATAAAAATAACAACACTTCACTTATGCATAAGGAGTTTGTTGATAGTGCAATTTCAGAATTGTTAAATCAAGGACTTATTGAACAATGCAATTTTGCTCCTTATATTGTTAATCCTCTAACAGTTTCTGTCCAGTCAAACAATAAAAAAGAGACTTATTTTAGATTTAAGATGTGTCAATTTACATATACTTAGACAAAGCGTGAAGTATGAGGATATTAGAACGGCACTTGTATATCTCAAGTCTAATTCATTTATGTTCAGTTTTGATTTACATTCAGCTTATCATCATATTGAAATGTTTTACCCCCATACAGAATTTTTGGGATTTGCGTGGATAAGGAATGGAGAACAACATTTTTTTAAATTTTTGGTTCTCCCGTTTGGATTAAAATCGGCTCCGTATGTTTTTACAAAAGTTACTAGGCCTCTTATTAAGAAGTGGAGGGGAGAGGGAAAACGAGTCATTATGTATTTGGATGATGGTATCGGTATTGGTTGTGACGTACAAGAAACTAGGTCAATGGCGGAGAGTGTTCGGGAAGATTTACGGTTGAGTGGTTTTGTTATCAATGATCGTAAATCAGTGTGGTCACCAGTGCAGAACTTAGTTTGGTTAGGTTTTTGTATTGACACGATGAGGTTAGTTTTGAAAATTCCAGAAAAAAAGATTAAAAAAAGTTCGAGATACTGGTTTAGAAATCATGGGTGATTGTGTCAAATTTAGAAAAGTGTTTGTTCGGAAAGTTGCTAGTTTTGTTGGGCAAATAATTTCAATGTCTACTGTTATAGGGTCTGTTAGTCAGCTGATGACAAGGTGCTTGAGTGTTGACATTTTAAATTCCAGGGCATGGAATGATCCTATAGTTTCATCAAATGACAGTTGTGGTCAAATTCAGTTTTGGTTAGACAACATAGATGCTATTAATATTAGGCAGTTGAAGTGTCAACCATCGTGTGTTAAGTTTGTATTTTCGGATGCTAGTGGACATGCTTTTGGTGGTTATGTTGTAAATTCTAGGCATGGTATTTCTCATGGAATGTGGAGTTCGGAGGAGATGGGGAAAAGTTCAACTTGTAGAGAGTTGGTTGCAGTTCATAGAGTTTTGATTTCTTTAAATCATGAGGTGGAAGGAAAACGGGTCAATTGGTTCACTGATAATAAGAACATCGTCAGTATAATATTTAAGGGAAGTATGAAGGTTGATCTCCAAAATATTTCTTTGGATATTTACAGACATTGTTTAGTTAATAGTATTCATTTGGAGATGGAGTGGATTCCAAGGTCTCTTAATGAAAAGGCAGACTTTATAAGTCAACTTCGGGATTCTGATGATTGGGGTGTGTCCTTGCAAATTTTCAATTATATAAGTGAATTGTGGGGATCATTTGAGATTGATTGGTTTGCTAGTGATAGTAATCACAAATTAGATAAGTTTTATTCAAGGTACTGGAACATGAAATGTAGCGGTATTGATGCATTTACAGAGAGTTGGGCTAACATAAGAGGGTGGTTCTGTCCATCTATTTATCTGGTAGGTAGAGTTTTGGCAAAAATGTCAGAAGATAAAGTTTGCGGTGCTTTAGTGGTTCCGAAATGGGAATCGTCAAGTTTTTGGCCATTGTTGTGTCCAGATGGTACACAATTTGATCATTTTGTGAAGGGTGTTGTTTATTTACCATCACAGAAGGATTTTTATATGTGTGGGAAAGTTATGATTCAATGTTTGGAAATGTTGATCTGAATTTTTATATGCTATGTTTGAAAATTGACTTTAAATAAAAGCATGTGTTTATTAAGGTTTTTATTTTACATGTATTTTTGCAGGCTTATGAAAATGATGTAGCCATTCTCCCGGAATCTGTAAAAGAAAATATAGAGAGAATTCCAGAATTATTAGCAGAGTGGCGTGCAAGTTCTACGACTAAAGTGTACTATCGGAGCTATATGAAGTGGGTTACGTGGTTGGAGAAGAATGGCATTCATGATAAAAAGTCTACTATGAAGCCTTTGGTGATTTGTATGTATTTAGCAAGTTTATTCAGGAAGGAGTTTCAGTGAGTGTGTTATCTTCAGCCTTGTATGGAATTCGCTGGGCATATTCCGTTATTGGAATTTCATCTCCAACAGATTCGGATTTAGTGAAGAATGTGTATGAGGCAGGGAAAAGATGTTTGTCTGTACCGATAACGAAAAAAGAGCCTACAAATGCAGAAATGTTAAAACAAATGTACTGTAAATTTTTTGAAAGTGGAAACATTTATAATCAAAGAACAATATGTGCATATTTGGTTGCATATTCTGGTTTTTTGCGATGCAGTGAGTTATTGAACATCAGATGTTCAGATGTTTGTTTTGAACAAACGCTTATGTCTATTTTTATTGAGAAAAGTACGACTGATATATATAGAGATGGTCAACATGTTGTAATTGCTAGGACACATACTGATGTATGTCCTGTCAGAAATCTGGAGAAGTATTTTATGTGGTGTGGGTTTTCTAATGAAAGTTCTGAATTTATTTTTCGGAATATTACTAAAACAAAGGCAGGTTATCAGATTAGAAAGGTTAATAAACCTTTGACTTATCCAAGAATGCGGGAACTGTTTATTGAAGCTTTTAAATCTATAGTTTCAGACATTTCAAAATACGGTTTGCATAGTCTAAGAGCGGGTGGTGCGACAGTTTGCGCTAATTCTGGCGTTTCAGATAGATTGTTTAAAAAACATGGGAGATGGCGATCAGAGTCCGCGAAGGATAGTTACATCAAAGATATGCTGGATTCAAGACTGTTGGTTTCGCTTAGATTAGGTTTATAAGCATATTGTTTCGTAATTGGACCTTTCTTTCATTCTGTAATGCAAGAACGCTAAATGCAAAAATAAATATTATTTTGTTCTTTGGTTGTTTATTATTTCTTATTAAATGGGATTACAAAAGAAATATAATTTATTTCGGTTGAACTGGGTGAATTAGAATAAAATTATTTTCTTTTGTGTAAACGCCAATGAGAGGTAAGGGGCGGGGCTTAAGGTTTTGTCGAGTAGTGGTGTTCGATATATATTCATTCTGGCGTTCAAACTTTGCACGGGAAAGTTTGAATTTTTAGGGTATTATCATATACTGTGATAACTGGTATCAAGTTTAGCGGTAACATGTTTTTGAGCATACATGTATATGACAAGCTGCTTGTCTAATGAAAACTTCAGAAGTTTTCAGATGTGGTTGATTATGGAATGTGGAATTAAAATTGTGTGGGAGTGACTTCCTGTAAATGTGCAATGCAAGAAGGCTAAATGCAAAAAATGTGTAATGCAAGAACGCTAAATGCAAAAAATAAATATTATTTTGTTCTTTGGTTGTTTATTATTTCTTATTAAGTGGGATTACAAAAGAAAAGAACAAGAGTCGCTCTCAAGTCTCGGACAATCGAAGCGAATTTCATACCTGTGTTCGTGAAACAGCCCGTGAGCAAACACAGGCAGGTCAAGTATGTTGTCTCCGACTGTAGTCCGCCATTGTCAGCTAAATGGCGAGGAATTGTTTGCAATCCCCTCCGGCAAAGAAAGAAAATAATAATAAAAAAGGACTAGTTCTCCACCAGGATTTTCTCGCCTTAGAGAACGAATTACGAGAATACTAGCCGATTATAAGGGATTAATACAATATCCCTTCTTTACATTTTTTTTTATAATATTAAAAAAAGACGTTTCAGAGGCATAATAGTTGACTTTATTTCTTTTGTCAAAATGTTTATTTTCGGAATATATTAAATCATTTACGCATAAATGTAATTCCGGAATGATTA
>NC_090727.1:57844782-57852282 GCF_036898095.1 Palaemon carinicauda | reverse complement strand
ACTAATTTGGCTGCCCGCAAAACCTACCCTTAATCCGAACTATGTTATACTTTACGTTCGCGTATATATATATATATATATATATATATATATATATATATATATATATATATATATATATATATATATATATATATATATATATATATATATATATATATATATATATATATATATATATATATATATATATATATATATATATATATATAGTGAAAAAGATTTTTTACACATATTTACAGATATCTGGGAAGTTTCACCCGAAGAAAGATGAACATGAAAATTGGATTTATTTTTCTTATTATTAATATTTTTTTCGTAACTTGTCCATATTTATTAACATACTTATATACGTATACCTTATATATATATATATATATATATATATATATATATATATATATATATATATATATATATATATATATGTATATATATATATATATATATATATATATATATATATATATATATATATATATATATATATATATATATATATATATATATACATATATGTATATATATGTATATATATATATATATATATATATATATATATATATATATATATATATATATATATATATGTGTGTGTGTGCGTATGTGTGTATGTGTGTATATATATATATATATATATATATATATATATATATATATATATATATATATATATATATATATATATATATATATTTATATGTATATATATATATATATATATATATATATATATATATATATATATATATATATATATATATATAAATATATATATATATATATATATATATATATATATATATATATATATATATATATATATATATACATACATATATATATATATATACATATATATATATATATATATATATATATATATATATATATATGTATATATATATATATATATATATATATATATATGTATATATATATATATATATATATATATATATATATATATATATATATATATATATATATATATATATGTGCGTGTGTGTTTGTATATGTACAGTATGTATATATATATATATATATATATATATATATATATATATATATATATATATATATATATATATATATATATATATTTATATGTATATATATATATATATATATATATATATATATATATATATATATATATATATATATATATATATATATAAATATATATATATATATATATATATATATATATATATATATATATATATATATATATATATATATACATACATATATATATATATACATATATATATATATATATATATATATATATATATATATATATATATATGTATATATATATATATATATATATATATATATATATATATATGTATATATATATATATATATATATATATATATATATATATATATATATATATATATATATATGTGCGTGTGTGTTTGTATATGTACAGTATGTATATATATATATATATATATATATATATATATATATATATATATATATATATATATATATATATATATACATATATATATATATACATATACTGTGCATAGATATATTGTATATGTGTATATATATTCCTAAGCATTCTACACTAAACTATGTTTGTATAAAATGAAAAATCTTTGACAGATATGTACAGATCTTTATGATCACATTCCCTTTCATATGTACATATCATTGCGTATATATATATGTATATATATATATATATATATATATATATATATATATATATATATATATATATATATATATATTCATTAATGTGAATGTATACATGTACATACACATCTCTGTATATAAACATACATGCATATATATGTATGTATGTATGTACAACCTGCTTGCCACGATTCCCCCAATTAAGAACCTGTGCATTCTCAATATTTACCAACATATGTGCGACCACTAATTAAGATATTCGCCAATTAAACAAATGCGTAGAAACGGGTTAAATCGAGAATACTTCACTAAACAGGAACAGTAATTAATTCGCCCAGTCTAGGTAAGCAAGATATAATTATGTATAAAAAATACAGTAAGTCTAGATATAAAAAACATTTAAATTAATTCATTCATCCTTGTCATTATTTCTTGCGAAGAATCTTATTCTCTAGTGAAAAGGGCCATAAATGTAGAAATTTAGTCAAACTTTAAGTTTTCCGGTGGTTTTGCAATTAAACCCTGGAATGCATATTGCAAAATGAAAGTGATATGATTCTTTTTTTCCTGAATGATTTGTAAAAGTTCACGAATAGTTATATTCAGGAATTTGTGGAGGAAATTTAATCAGAGAGAGAGAGAGAGAGAGAGAGAGAGAGAGAGAGAGAGAGAGAGAGAGAGAGAGAGAGAGTTAACTGGACTTCCATTAATGTATGTTTATTATTATTATTATTAATATTATTATTATTATTATAAATTTTTAAGCTACAACCTATGTTGGAAAGCAGAATGCTATAAGTCTAGGAGGTCCAACAGGAAAAATAGCCCAGTGAGGAAAGTAAACAAGGAAAATGAAAATATTTCAAGAGCAGTAACATTAAAATAGATATATCCTATTTAAATAATAACAACTTTAACAAAACATGATGGAGAGAAATAAGATGAAATATTGTACCCGAGTGTACCCTCAAGCAAGAGAACTCTACCCCAAGACAGTGGAAGACCATAGTACAGAGGCTATGGCATTGCTAGAAGTTTTTCTTTTCATTATTGGGTTTGAGGACTTGTAACAACTTAGCGTAGATTTTCTTAAGCTGATATTAACATCAGACTTATGATAACTTAGCAAAAATTAATTCTTAAGCTGATACATCAAAATTAAAACTGACTTAAAAAAAAAAAAAAAATATATATATATATATATATATATATATATATATATATATATATATATATATATATATATATATATATATATAAATATATATATATATATATATATATATATATATATATATATATATATAAATATATATATATATAAATATTTATATATATATATATATATATATATATATATATATATATATATATATATATATTATATATATATATATATATATATATATATATATATATATATATATATATATATATATATATATATATATATATATATATATATATATATATATATATATATATATATATATAAATCTCTATATACTATAAGATGAGTCAAATATAATATTGTTTTCCAGTGAATTACTTTCAATATGAAATACTTTTCTCAGTGAAAGAATATTTATCCTTTATAGGTTTTCTTACACAGTTAAAAATTTCCATTAAAAAAACTGGTAAAAGTCTGGCAACATTTATTGCTCGGTTTTTACCGTTAAACGGTAAAAGAGTAATATTATGGTCAACAACCAGTAAAAAATAATAATAAAGTAAGATAAAAT
The DNA here is from genome assembly GCF_036898095.1 of Palaemon carinicauda. Taxonomy (NCBI): domain Eukaryota; kingdom Metazoa; phylum Arthropoda; class Malacostraca; order Decapoda; family Palaemonidae; genus Palaemon; species Palaemon carinicauda. The sequence goes on along the minus strand of NC_090727.1, from coordinate 57,848,877 downwards.
TACGGTCGCCTGTATTTTACATTTATTCTAGGATTTTTACATTTTTGTTACAGAGAATTTTCAAGTGTCGACCAGTAAACCTTTAAAAGCAAGATGATATATCCTATACTTACACATACATATACGCTGAATAGTTTGGGCTATTCTTTACATATTCTTCTCTGTCCTCATACACCTGACAACACTTAGATTAACAAACAATTCTTTTTCACCCAAGGGCTTATTGCACTGTAATTGTTCAGTGCCTACTTTCCTCTTAGTAGGGTAGAGGAGACTCTTTAGCAATGGCAAGCAGCTCTTTTAGGAGAACACTCCAAAATCAAACCATTGCTCTCTAGTCTTGGGTAGTGCCATGGCCTCTGTACCACTGTCTAGGGGTAGATTTCACTTGCTTGAGGGCACACTCAGACACACTATTCTATCTTATTTCTCTTCCTCTTGTTTTGCTAGAGTTATTGTAGTTTAAATAGGAGATATGTTTTTCAATGTTGTTACTGTTCTTAATATATTTTATTTTTCCTTATTTCCTTTCATAACTGGGCTATTTTCCCTGTTGGAGCCCCTGAGCTTATAGCATCCTGCTTTTCAAACTAGGGTTGTAGCTTAGCAAATAATAATAATAATAATAATAATAATAATAATAATAATAATAATAATAATAATAATAATAATAATAATAATAATAATAATAATAATAATAATAGGGTAGAAGAGACTCTTTAGCTACGGTAAGCGGCTCTTCTAGGAGAAGAACACTCCAAAATCAAACCATTCTTCTCTATTCTTGGTTAGTGCCATAGCCTCTGTACCATGGTCTTCCACTGTCTTGGGGTAGAGTTCTTTTGTTTGAGGATACTCTCGGACACATTATTCTATCTTATTTCTCTCCTGTTAGGTGGAGACAAAACTCGCCAGGAAACCAATTAGAGAACTCGGAGACGTAATAGGATATGATTTTGTCATTCAGGAGATGGGTTGGCCACCTGGCGGATATTGAGATCCTGTTTGTGTGTTCACTTCTTTGTACTGTTTGGGATGGGTGAGAGAAATCTTCAGAGCTGATGTGATTTGCTTTTTTTCAGTTAGGGGAACTCTTGAAAAGGAGATGATTTGATATGAGGATAGAAGATAGTATAAAATATCCTTTGAATTATTATTATTATTATTATTATTATTATTATTATTATTATTATTATTATTATTATTATTATTATTATTATTATTACAAGCTAAGCTATAACTCTAAATGGAAAATATTTTATAATTGTTTACAAAATTACATGACGCCACTAATAGGGCCAGTAGTCGTCTACTGAGAGTCAAGTAGATACCATGTTGTATTCTGCTAATAAAAGCAATTTGTAAATACAATATGTCTTCCTTTCTTCCATCAAGAATGTATTCATGATAATGATACGATCTTTAAATGCGCTCACAATACCTTATCATTATCATTATCCACCTCATACACACAACAATACTCCTTTGTTTCCTGATAATTATAAAAAAAACGCATTGATGAGGTCATTAAAAATTTTCTATTGAACATTATTCATCAAGTAATAAGGAAGAAATTAGCATGTAATAGACAATCTAATTTGTATTATTGGAGTATTCTTAATTATGTATTATACATTTCATTAATGAATCTGGAAATGACATCTGAGATCAGTCTGTGACTGAAAAGAAATGACTGTATAAGCTTAACTGAGCTACACAAGGCACTAAAAGAGTTGGAAGACCCAGGCCTACATAGCTGAGGACTATGAAGTGTGAAGAAGATGAATGGAGAAGTACTGAATTAAAAGGTCAAGATAGAGACGACTTGCAAAATCTAATCGAGGCCCTTTGCGTCAATAGGCTTAGGGGGAGATGATGATGATGATTAACTGGGCTTCACAAGGCACTAAAAGAGTTGGAAGACCCAGGCCTACATAGCTGAGGACTATGAGGCGTGGAGAAGGAGATTATGATTAGAGAAGTACTGAATTAAAAGCTAAACATAGAGACGACTTGAAAAATCTAACCGAGGCCCTTTGCGTCAATAGGCGTAGGAGATGATGATGATTATGATTAACTGGGCTTCACAAGGCACCAGAAGAGTTGGAAGACCCAGGCCTAAATAGCTGAGGACTATGAAGCGTAAAGAAGGAGAAGATGAATGGAGAAGTACTGAATTAAAAGGTCAAGATAGAGACGGCTGGCGAAATATAAACGAGGCCCTTTGCGTCAGTAGGCGTAGGAGGAGATGATGATGATGTATTTTGGTATCGGTAATTATTCATTTCTTCTCCTCACTTAGTTACTTTAGATTTACTGAATGTCTAAATGTTTCCTTTGTGTTTTTTTCAAACATCCTTGCCTGGTAATCACCTGGACTGGGGTTCGAGACCCACTGTAGCTCGATAGTTTCTTGTAGTTTCTCCAACCTCATCTTGTGAGCTTAAGGATCGGAGGTTTGGAGGACCCTATAGGCTCACCTGCTGAGTCATCAGCACCCACTGCCTGGCCCTCCGTGGTCCTAGTTTGGGTAGAGAGGGGGCTTATTGGAAACTAACCTTTCTGGCAATCTATTGATCAGTGGTTTGAGACCCGCTCAAGCTTGATAGATTTTTGTAGAGTCTATAACCTCACTATCCTTGTAAGCTAAAATGGGGTATTTGGGGGGAGCCTGTAAGTCTACGTGCTGAGTCATCACCAGCCATTGTCTTCCCCTCCCTGCTCCTAGCTTGGGCGCTGATCATATGTATATTATGATCAACTGCTAGGGCAATGTCACTGTCCCTTGCCTCTGCCCTTCATGAATGACCTTTAAACGTTTCAATATGAACCCTTATTTAATCGGCTTTAGAAATAGAAATACATGGCCTGTGAACAATAACCGGTAATGGCTATTAATCTATATTAATTCCTAGTCTAGTAACATTAAAATCCCTTCCTTTTTTAACTACAATTCATATTTTCCAGGATTTTTTTTATTCAAATGTTTTAACAGTAAAACAATAATGCAATCGACTATGTTTTAAAAACTAATATACATCACAATAAAATAGTTTCATAGATCATAATGTAACCTCTAGAGTGTGCATGTAGTATCGACATGGACATTGCTCTCTCTCTCTCTCTCTCTCTCTCTCTCTCTCTCTCTCTCTCTCTCTCTCTCTCTCTCTCTCTCTGTCTCTCTCTCTCTCTCTTATTATTATTATTATTATTATTATTATTATTATTATTATTATCATTATACCTCTTGGTATTACCCTTCAATATTGGTAGACTGAAGCTGGTTTAATCCTCAAGCTAATCTCTCTCTCTCTCTCTCTCTCTCTCTCTCTCTCTCTCTCTCTCTCTCTCTCTCTCTCTCTCTCTATGGCGTATATGGTTTAACGATTATAGTAAACAGAGGCATCAGGATTTCTTCAGCTGTGGGAACAAAACTATTGGCAGATGTCATCTCTGAAACAATATTCATATTTTAATTCAACTAATCCGTATGTTAATGTGATAATGTTCTTATAATATAAAGTAATGTGGCTCACACATTTTATTTGTATAACAATTGATTAAAATAGTTATTTTATATAGAATGTCATATAACCCTGTTAATAGAATAGCCTTCAAAAGCGTACCGAACGTGTCTTATTATTATTATTATTATTATTATTATTATTATTATTAGTATTATTATTATCATTATCATCATTATTATTATTATTATTATTATTATTATTATTATTATTATTATTATTATTATTATTATTATTATTATTATTATTAGTATTATTATTATCATTATCATCATTATTATTATTATTATTATTATTATTATTATTATTATTATTATTTGATAGGCTACAACCCAGGATGCCGTACGCCCAGGGCCCCAACAAGGAAAATAGCCCAGTGAGGAAAGGAAACAAGGCAAAATTAAAAATTTTAAGAATAGTAACATTTAAATAAATAATTCCTATATAAACTATGAAAACTTTAACAAAACAAGAAGAAGAGAAATGAGATAGAATAGTATGCCCGAGTGTACCCTCGTATATTGTAACGTTATTTTCTTTATTATTATATATCTCGCTCTACACCTCTCCG
>NC_090727.1:57829170-57836782 GCF_036898095.1 Palaemon carinicauda | reverse complement strand
AGAGAGGTATTAAAATGTGCTATGTTGTGGCGGGATGTTGCAAGGACAACCCCCACACCCTGAATCACACTTACTGACAATGGTCTCCACAAAACAAACTTTCCCCTTACGTAATCTACAACCAGACTCTTGGACAAAAGGACAAAACAAAACAAAACATAACCTTAAAACTATAATTCTTAAAACTTAAAATAAATCATAAACCATCCACATTCAAAATAAATACTTTAAACCAATCAAAACTTAACACTTTAAACTAATCAAAACTTAACACTAAAGATAAATAAAACGTAATACCATTCAAATAAACGCAAAAAATCCTAACAAACTTAACTTATACCACACACCAACACCAAAAATAAATATATATATGGAGTTCTTGTATAAATATTATGGTACACCAACACGGTCGCCACACACAAGCCGGACTGTCTTTACGGCACACAACTCTGGGTTTAACAGTTTATTGGGTGGCAATTCGCCACAACTACTTCCCTGATTGGGGTCGTGGTTATTATTAGCACCACCATCATCATCATCATCATCATCAATCGGAAGTAAACGGGCATGTCATCAACAATCGTCAATCCAAAGAGCAGTCTTAATACCAAAATCAATCACAGGCCAGGTCATCAACTATATCTCAGCATTCGAAAAATTTAAGTCTCTCCAAAGGAGTTAGCCTCACCAAAGGAGTTAGCCTCACCAAAGGAGGAATCACGGCTCAGAAAATCAAAAATCACTTCCTCGCTGGTAAAGAAAAATAATAATTCCAGCGTTCACACAACTGACTCAGGACGCAGTCAATCAAAAAAAGCATTCGCTCCGAAACATTCACCACTGTCGTAACCTAACTAAAAAATGTAAACAAACAATCTCATTTAAACCAACAGTCTTTCTCACCACAAACGATCGTTAACCTAACTACTTTCGCTCGCTAACACAATATCTCTCTCTCTATCTCTCTCTCTCTCTCTCTCTCTCTCTCTCTCTCTCTCTCCTCTCTCTCCTCTCCTCTCTCTCTCTCTCACACAGGATTTGGCAAAAAAAAAAAATAAAAAATAAAGCAAAAAATAAATCCTCCACATTCCCCCCCCCTTACTTTGCCAAATCCTTCTCACACGACACTTACATTATTTTTTTTCATAACCCAGTCGCAGTCGGGAACGGGACCTCTACTCCGAGTAACTGGGCCTCCATATACTCTCTCATTCACTTCTTCCTTATCACAATCATTCGCTACATTAACACTATTCCTATCTAAATCCCTATCATCTAATATATCATGTACAATCATATCTACCTCGTTCTCATCTGGCCCTATAATTACACTCATTTCTGTAAACAGTTCATCCATTTCATCAAAAACATTCTCAACTTTAGTAAAAGATTCATTCATACTACTAATCATTCTCCTATCTCTCACTCTCGCATTCGTCATCCTTTCTTTTACATCACCTAAGGAAAGCCACACACACTATAGGTATCATTCATACTCAGCCATGAATCATCTGTATTAACACATTTATCTTCCATACACACTTGCACATTTACACCCTTGTCATACTTATTTCTATTCTCACTTTTACTTATAAAATTTCCCCTTCTTTCATCTTTACTTAAAGCCTCTTGTATTCTTCCTTTTCTTATATTCTACTAACACTAACTGTTTACCTTCCAGACCTAAGTCCTCATACATACTAGGTTCACCCTTGTTCCTTTCAACCATTTACTCATCCCATTCTCTTGGATATACTCAGGTAACCTCTTTCCATTTACGCAACTGGTTGTGGTGGGCCCTAATTTTTTCCCCAATACCACCCACACACAACTTACCCAAAACGTAACTTAATCCACTCGAACCAACTTCTAACACCTCATAGGGACCTTCAAATTTTATCACGCACCTTATTTACATTCATTCTACCCTTTTCAATTACTTCTTTCATCACTCTCTCACCAACTTTAAAGCTTTCAAACCTCTTATTTGCTTTCCTCCACACATCTCTATCATCCTCCGACACACCCAACCTCGGTCTTATTATCTTTTCAAAATTTAACACAAACTTACATGGGAGACATACCCGTACTCTTATGCACTGTTGCATTGTAAGCCCACAATGCTCTACCAACATACAAATCCCAATCCTTACCACATGTACTCATCATTCGCAAAATTTCAGTTAATGTTCTTACAGTCCTTTCAGCCTACCCCATTCGCACTTGGCATATAAGGAGTCGAATACACATGTTCAATACCCCATTCTCTTAACATCTGCTCAAACTCCCATCCAACAAACTCAGGGCCATATCACTTAACATTCTCACAGGCTTACACACACACATCGGCAACATCACTTGACCAACCATTCTTGCTACAGTCTCACTCCGTTTATCCTTGATGGGTATTGCATAGGTAAATTTACTCATGTGATCAACCATAACAATCATTCCCACATGATCTTTCTCGCAGTCACAGGCAACGAAACACAATCAATCACAAACATCTCGAATGGTTCTTTCATACGTAATCTCAAAACAGGCGGATTAGCATGCACTCTCTGATACTTCCTTTTTTGGCAATCTTCACACGTAGTCGCTACATCCTTACATATCTGACTCAACCCAGGTGTAAACAATCTCTCACGCATGCATTCCCATAATTTATTCTTACCCATATGCCCATATCTGTCATGCACTAACATACACATACTTACTGCTGCGTGCATTGGAAACACAGGCATATATATATCTTCATCCATTCCTTTATGTAGAAAATAAACAATATTCTTACACACAATTAGTCTCTTACTAACTTTCTTAAACACCTCTAAATCAGACGGCCATTCTTCTACCTCAATACTATTCAACATACATTCACGTAACCTTTTAATTTCCTCACATTCATCTTGCATTTCTTCCACCTCCTCTTAGTCAGTAGATCATCCTCACTCCTCGTAATATCAACCATGGCCAACAAAATTCGCCATAAATATACTATTATCTTCTATCACAACTACTTCACATCCATTCTTCTGAAGCAAACCACTACAATATCAACTGATAAATCATGCAATCTTAAAAAGTCAATTCCTATAAAAAAATAACTAGGCATCTCATTCTCTCCCATTACAATAAAATTATGTTCCACCTCCATACTTCCCAGTTTTACTTTCAAACGCACTTCTTCCCAAACTAGCAAATTTCCTTTACCTATCCCATGAATTCTCACACTCGTACATTGCCGTTTCACTTCCCAATTGTACCGCTCTATTTCCTTGATAACAGACATATTCACTAATGACACTTGCGCACCTGTATCAATCAAACTACAGTATTCATTCTCATTTATACCCACATACGTCATCATTCTTCCTTTTACACCATGCATACAAATGTTTACTCTCCTATCAATAGGGTCATCCTTATCACACCCATGGTCATCTTCGCTATCTTCTATGCTCATACCACTCTGATTCAAATCACTCGGACAATCCTCCTTCTTACTCAACAACTCGCAACATCTTTCATTACATTGTAACCTCAATATATACTCTCTTTCAGTCTCTTTATTTGCTCGATACTGCATCGGACGATTCCACCCAAAATACAAATAAACAGTGACACCATACAACATACTTACTACCAACAATACTTTTGATAACAATTCACCCTCAAGCATACTATCCTCCTCCTTATATGCCATTTCTTTCGATACTTCATTCCTAACACTCATTCTAAGCTCATCTATACTAGTAGGTATATCCCTATTCAAACCCTTCAATTTAAACTTATTTAACCCGCACAGAATACATTTATACACCATGTCATCCCCTTCAAAACTTTTTACCATCACTAAATCTTCCGGCAACCTTTCAAAATTACTATCATTCTCGCTACTCTCTTCTATCTTACCATGCATTCTTGACATCGCATCTGCTATCACGTTCTTACTCCCAGGTACATATTCTAGCTTAAAGTCAAATTCATTCAAATCCTCTATTGTCCTCGCAACTCTAGCATTCACAGACTCTTTCCTAATCATGTACACTAGGGGCTGATGGTCAGTACGCACAATAAATTTCACACCATACAAAAATACCTTCAACGCTTTCACGCAAAACCTTATCGCAGCCAACTCCCTTTCAATCGTGGAATACTTTCGCTCAGCCTTATTAAATGCTTTACTTACATACGCTATCACTCTCAACTGTTCTTCTCCGTTTATTCTTTGCATTTGAACCAAGCAACCACCCATACTAATCCCACTAGCATCCGTATATAACTCTAGCATACTCGCATGTTCACTATAATCGGGAAAGGCCAAAGTGACGTCTCTCGCAGCCTCTTCTTTCGTTTTCAAATGCTTCAATCATACGCTCATCCCATTTCAGTCTCGTACTATTTCTCTTACCTGTCCACTCATTCAAAGGCTTCCCTATTCTCGAACAATCTCTGACAAACTTCCGACCAAATTCAATTAACCCAAGAAAACCTCTCAACTCACGCACCGTATGAGGACGTGGAAACTCTCTCACCTTACTCACAAACTTTTCACTCTTCCTTATACCCGATTCACTCACCACATGCCCAAGAAATTCCACCTCCCCGGCCAACCATGTACACTTTTCAAGCTTAACTTTCACACCAACTTCTATCAACCGTTCTAATACTGCTCCAAGCAACTGCATGTGTTCCTCAACAGTCTCACTAGCAATCAAAATATCATCAATAAAAACAGTCACCTTCTGTCTATCAAACCCAGCCAAAACTACATTCATTGCCCTCTGGAAGGCAGCAGGCGCATTAGCAAGGCCAAAACTTAATCTTTTAAACTGATAATGACAATTTCTACTTGAAAATGCCGTAATGGGCCTGCTCCCCTCTACCAGAGGCATCTGGTAATAGCCCCTAACTAAATCTAACTTTGTAAAAACTTTCATACCATGCATCTTATACACACAGTCAGACACTACATTCATCGGAAAACGTTCTTTAACAGTTACTTCATTCACCTTCCTATAATCTATACACATACGTAAACTTCCATCCGGCTTTCTTACAGGTACAATAGGGCTATTCCAGGCACTCTCACTCCTTTCTATTACACCCATTTGCTCTAACTCCTGGCACTGCTCTTCTATTTCTCTGGCAATAGGCGGAGAAAAATGTCGGGGACGCTGATATATGGGGGTATCATTACTAAGAACTATCTTAAATTCAGGCAGCTTTCATCCTCCACAATCCTCGTCACCGCGACTCAAAACTCTCCGTCTATCCCATAACATCCTATACAATTGTTCCCTTTCTCCCTCACTTGTATTCTCATCTACATTAATTCTTTCTTTCAAACTTTCATAGTCCCAATCGTCATCCGGCTTTATCTTACCCGTCATAACACGTCTCAATTTAACATACCTTTCATCCTCTACATTGACCAACGTATACATACATCCCATGCAATCACCCTCACGTATACCCCGTATTCTCTTCCTCCTTACAGTCGGCAACAAGCTCACATACACCTTCGGCTCCTGCAAATTCAAAATACCATCATACACATGCACACTTGCTTTCACCAAATTACTTGCTTCCGAGCCTTCCACTACATATTCACAATTGTCACTATTGGCAATTCCCAGACTATTCGGCCATGCAACTTTTACACTGACAACCTCACTCGCATCTTTTGACAATTTAACACCTTCTTTTGCTATTAACGGCACACCTTTCCATACCTTCGTACATACACTACCATCTTCATTCAAATAAAATTCCCCACAAAATTTACTCTTAACTTTCATCTCTATCATATTTACACTAGGATGTACAATCATACCGCATTTTTTCAAGAAGTTATAACCTAACAACACATCGTATTTGTCATTTACTCCCTCAACCACATAAAAATCATTATCTTCCATCATCAGCCCCCCAATCATAACATTTTCACGTAACTTTCCTTGCACAGACATACTTAAATTACCGATACCTTTCACTTCACCTTTACACCCCCTAAATTCACACACATCCCTTACCTTATCGTATGCATTCCTAAACATTAAATTGACACCACAACCAGTATCAATCAGACCAACTTGCTCTATTCCATTAAAATTTACTTTTGCACTCATGCAGTCATAAGCTCTTTCGCCCATCACGTCTTCATGTAGTAAACCTTCACGAACATGCATCACATTCACTCCGCACACACTCGAGGACTCACCCAGCTGAACCCTCTTACACTCTAGTTTCCCGAACATCCTGGCTGATTTACTCCCTTCTTCCTACATACCCTAGCTACATGCCTATCTGCACCACATTCAGTACACTTACCCCGTGGCTCCTTGCACATTCTAGCATAATGACCATCCTTACCACAATTACCGCAAATCACATTTGTACGATTACTCCGACATCCACTCGCTATGTGCCCAGTCATACCACACCGATAACATTTTATCCCTTTCTCTTTCTTGCACTCACTAATTCTATGCCCTACCTCACCACATCCAAAACAAGCACCTAGAGCCCATCTACATTCATTCTTCTTATGTCCTACTTTCCCACATCTATAACACTTCTCTTCACGGATACAACTACCTGACCTACCTTGCGGCGCACTAGCACTCATATCCCTCCAAACCTGATTCCCTTGCCTAAACCCTTCATTTGTCCTTACAGGTATTTCCACATTACTCGCCCTAACACTCCTATCTACTACACTATCAGCTACCCTCATCGGCCCTCTCATAACAGCATCTCTAAAACTAACAAATTCTGGCACACTTTCCTCCATTCCAGTTCTTACACTCACAGATTTACTTTCTTTCATACACCTATCCAACTCGTAATCCTCAACTATCTCTAAAATATCATCCCATGTCAATCTTTCTTTCGTCCACCTCATTTTCTCCTTCCGTTTCAAATTAACAAACTCAGCAACATTCTCGGGTACAGTAGCCAAAAACTTCCTCATTAACTCCTTATTCTCATTTATACCTTCATCCCCATACTTCTTCCTAGCTAAAGTTTCCAACCTACATACGTACATTGATATCGCTTCGCCTGCATTCATCCGTGCTTCATCAAAATCATTCTTACGCTTATACTTAACACTCCCTTTCATACGTTTTACCTGCTCAATTATTCTCTTTTTCACACTTTCATAATCAACGTCCCCTACACTCATTATCACTCCATACATCGTCAACAAATACCCAGTCAAATATTCTCCTAACTCCCTAGCCCAAACTCTTTAACTATCACCATACTTATCCTGACAATATCTCTCATACTCCTTGAAAAAAATCATATACATCCCTACTGCTATGCTCATTGAACCTTTCACACCGAGGTACCTCTCTCATAAACACAGTCTTACACACATCACGTTCATTCTCACTGCTATCATCACTGTCTACTCCCTTGTTACCTTCTTCCTCATTCGAATATAATGAATTCACTTCCACACTTAAATTCCTATCCTTAACCATTCCCTTCTTACCCTTTTTCTTACTTACCACTTTCACCCATTCACGATCGTCCTTGCTATCAGCCTGATACTTTTTCTTCTCTTTCTTCACATCACTTTTACCTTTCCTTTCATCTT
>NC_090727.1:57814170-57819170 GCF_036898095.1 Palaemon carinicauda | reverse complement strand
AAACAGGGTTATATGACATTCTATATAGAATAACTATTTTAATCAATTATTATACAAATAAAATGTGTGAGCCACATTACTTTATATTATAAGAACATTATCACATTAACATACGGATTAGTTGAATTCAAATATGAATAATGTTTCAGAGATGACATCTGCCAATAGTTTTGTTCCCACAGCTGAAGAAATCCTGATGCCTCTGTTTACTATAATCGTTAAACCATATACGCCATAGAGAGAGAGAGAGAGAGAGAGAGAGAGAGAGAGAGAGAGTGAGAGAGAGAGAGAGAGAGAGAGAGAGAGAGAGAGAGAGAGAGAGAGAGAGAGAGAGAGATTAGCTTGAGGACTAAACCAGCTTCAGTCTGCCAATATTGAAGGGTAATACCAAGAGGTATAATAATAATAATAATAATAATAATAATAATAAGAGAGAGAGAGAGAGAGAGAGAGAGAGAGAGAGAGAGAGAGAGAGAGAGAGAGAGAGAGAGCGAGAGAGAGAGAGAGAGAGAGAGAGAGAGAGAGAGAGAGAGAGAGAGAGAGAGAGAGAGAGAGAGAGAGAGATTTAAACCAGCTTCAGTCTACCAATATTGAAGGGTAATACCAAGAGGTATAATAATAATAATAATAATAGAGAGAGAGAGAGAGAGAGAGAGAGAGAGAGAGAGAGAGAGCAATGTCCATGTCGATACTACATGCAAACTCTAGAGGTTACATTATGATCTATGAAACTATTTTAATGTGATGTATATTAGTTTTTAAAACATAGTCGATTGTATTATTGTTTTACTATTAAAACATTTGAATAAAAAAATCCTGGAAAATATGAACAGTAGTTTAAAAAGGAAGGGATTTTAATGTTACTAGACTTGGAATTAATATAGATTAATAGCCATTACCGGTTATTGTTCACAGGCCATGTATTTCTATTTCTAAAGCCGATTAAATAAGGGTTCATATTGAAACGTTTATAGGTCATTCATGAAGGGCAGAGGCAAGGGACAGTGACATTGCCCTAGAAGTTGATCATAATATACATATGATCAGCGCCCAAGCTAGGAGCAGGGAGGGGAAGACAATGGCTGGTGATGACTCAGCACGTAGTCTTCCAGGCTCCCCCCAAATACCCCATTTTAGCTTACAAGGATAGTGAGGTTGTGGACTCTACAAAAATCTATCAAGCTTGAGCGGGTCTCAAACCACAGATCAATAGATTGCCAGAAAGGTTAGTTTCCAATAAGCCCCCTCTCTACCCAAACTAGGACCACGGAGGGCCAGGCAGTGGGTGCTGATGACTCAGCAGGTAAGCCTATAGGGTCCTCCAAACCTCCGATCCTTAAGCTCACAAGATGAGGTTGGAGAAACTACAAGAAACTATCGAGCTACAGTGGGGTCTCGAACCCCAGTCCAGGTGATTACCAGGCAAGGATGTTTGAAAAAAATCAAAGGAAACATTTAGACATTCAGTAAGTCTAAAGTAACTAACTGAGGAGAGGAAATGAATAATTACCAATACCAAAATACATCATCATCATCTCCTCCTACGCCTATTGACGCAAAGGGCCTCGGTTATATTTCGCCAGCCGTCTCTATCTTGACCTTTTAATTCAGTACTTCTCCATTCATCTTCTCCTTCTTTACGCTTCATAGTCCTCAGCTATTTAGGCCTGGGTCTTCCAACTCTTCTGGTGCCTTGTGAAGCCCAGTTAATCATAATCATCATCTCCTCCTACGCCTATTGACGCTAAAGGGCCTCGGTTAGATTTTGCAAGTCGTCTCTATGTTTAGCTTTTAATTCAGAACTTCTCTAATCATAATCTCCTTCTTTACGCCTCATAGTCCTCAGCTATGTAGGCCTGGGTCTTCCAACTCTTTTAGTGCCTTTTGAAGCCCAGTTAATCATCATCATCATCTCCCCCTAAGCCTATTGACGCAAAGGGCCTCGATTAGATTTTGCAAGTCGTCTCTATCTTGACCTTTTAATTCAGTACTTCTCCATTCATCTTCTTCACGCTTCATAGTCCTCGGCTATGTAGGCCTGGGTCTTCCAACTCTTTTAGTGCCTTGTGTAGCTCAGTTAAGCTTATACAGTCATTTTTTTTCAGTCACAGACTGATCTCAGATGTCATTTCCAGATTCATTAATGAAATGTATAATACATAATCAAGAATACTCCAATAATACAAATTAGATTGTCTATTACATGCTAATTTCTTCCTTATTACTTGATGAGTAATGTTCAATAGAAAATTTTTACATCAATGCATTTTTTTATAATTATCAGGAAACAAAAGAGTATTGTTGTGTGTATGAGGTGGATAATGATAATGATAAGGTATTGTGAGCGCATTTAAAGATCGTATCATTATCAAGAATGCATTCTTGATGGAAGAAAGGAAGACATATTGTATTTACAAATTGCTTTTGTTTGCAGAATACAACATGGTATCTACTTGACTCTCAGTAGACGACTACTGGCCCTATTAGTGGCGTCATGTAATTTTGTGAACAATTATAAAAAAATTTCCAATTAGAGTTATAGCTTAGCTTGTAATGATAATAATAATAATAATGATAATAATAATAATAATAATAATAATAATCCAAAGGATATGTCATACTATCTTCTACCCTCATACCAAATCATCTTCTTTTCAGGAGTTCCCCAAACTGAAAAAAAGCAAATCACATCAGCTCTGAAGATTTCTCTCACCCATCCCAAACAGTACAAAGAAGTGAACACACAAACAGGATCTCAATATCCGCCAGGTGGCCAATTCATCTCCTGAATGACAAAATCATATCCTATCACGTCTCCGAGTTCTCTAATTGGTTTTCTGGCGAGTTTTGTCTCCACATAACAGGAGAGAAATAAGATAGAATAATGTGTCCGAGAGTATCCTCAAACAAAAGAACTCTACCCCAAGACAGTGGAAGACCATGGTACAGAGGCTATGGCACTAACCAAGACTAGAGAAGAATGGTTTGAGTTTGGAGTGTTCTTCTCCTAGAAGAGCCGCTTACCGTAGCTAAAGAGTCTCTTCTACCCTATTATTATTATTATTATTATTATTATTATTATTATTATTATTATTATTATTATTATTATTATTTGCTAAGCTACAACCCTAGTTTGAAAAGCAGGATGCTATAAGCTCAGGGGCTCCAACAGGGAAAATAGCCCAGTTATGAAAGGAAATAAGGAAAAATAAAATATATTAAGAACAGTAACAACATTGAAAAACATATCTCCTATTTAAACTACAATAACTTTAGCAAAACAAGAGGAAGAGAAATAAGATAGAATAGTGTGTCTGAGTGTGCCCTCAAGCAAGTGAAATCTACCCCTAGACAGTGGTACAGAGGCCATGGCACTACCCAAGACTAGAGAGCAATGGTTTGATTTTGGAGTGTTCTCCTAAAAGAGCTGCTTGCCATTGCTAAAGAGTCTCCTCTACCCTACTAAGAGGAAAGTAGGCACTGAACAATTACAGTGCAATAAGCCCTTGGGTGAAAAAGAATTGTTTGTTAATCTAAGTGTTGTCAGGTGTATGAGGACAGAGAAGAATATGTAAAGAATAGCCCAAACTATTCAGCGTATATGTATGTGTAAGTATAGGATATATCATCTTGCTTTTAAAGGTTTACTGGTCGACAATTGAAAAATTTTCTGTAACAAAAATGTAAAAATCCTAGAATAAATGTAAAATACAGGTGACCGTAATTTTATCTTACTTTATTATTATTTTTTACTGGTTGTTGACCATAATATTACTCTTTTACCGTTTTAACGGTAAAAACCGAGCAATAAATGTTGCCAGACTTTTACCAGTTTTTTTAATGTAAATTTTTTAACAGTGTAAGAAAACCTATAAAGGATAAATATTCTTTCACCGAGAAAAGTATTTCATATTGAAAGTAATTCACTGGAAAACAATATTATATTTGACTCATCTTATAATATATAGAGATTTATATATATATATATATATATATATATATATATATATATATATATATATATATATGTATATATATATATATATATATATATATGTATATATATATATATATATATATATATGTATATATATATATATATATATATATATATATATATATATATATATATATATACATATATATATATATATATATATATATGTATATATATATATATATATATATACATATATATATATATATATATATATATATATATATATATGTATATATATATATATATATATACATATATATATATAATATATATATATATATATATATATATATATATATATATATATATATTATATATATATATATATATATATATATGTATATATATATATATATATATATATATATATATATATATATATATATATATATATATATATATATATATATATATATATATATATATTTAAGTCAGTTTTAATTTTGATTTATCACCTTAAGAATTATTTTTTGCTAAGTTATCATAAGTCTGATGTTAATATCAGCTTAAGAAAATCTACGCTAAGTTGTTACAAGTCTGATGCAAAGTCCTCAAACCCAATAATGAAAAGAAAAACTTCTAGCAGTGCCATAGCCTCTGTACCATGGTCTTCCACTGTCTTGGGGGTAGAGTTCTCTTGCTTGAGGGTACACTCGGGTACAATATTCTATCTTATTTCTCTCCATCATGTTTTGTTAAAGTTGTTATTATTTAAATAGTATATATCTATTTTAATGTTACTGCTCTTGAAATATTTTCTTTTTCCTTGTTTACTTTCCTCACTGGGCTATTTTTCCTGTTGGACCTCCTAGACTTATTGCATTCTGCTTTCCAACATAGGTTGTAGCTTAGAAATTTATAATAAAGATAATAACATTAATAATAATAATAAACATACATTAATGGAAGTCCAGTTAACTCTCTCTCTCTCTCTCTCTCTCTCTCTCTCTCTCTCTCTCCTCTCTCTCTCTCTCTCTCTCTCTCTCTCTGATTAAATTTC
>NC_090727.1:57804170-57806670 GCF_036898095.1 Palaemon carinicauda | reverse complement strand
AGAGAGGCATTTATCAAGGGACGAGTACTAAAGGGATGAGTCATCTTGAATCAAGTTTTTGTAAAATGCACACCCTAAAAATATGATAGATGGCTTTAATTCTTTTGCAATGAATGGGCTTGAATTAAATGAATAAATTACATTTTCAATAAGCTAAACGTAACAATTACTTTTGCTAGAGATGAGTCACACAGAGATGAGTCAGAGACTCAAAGGGGGAGAGTCATCTTGAGTTAGGTTTTATAAAGTGTTCACCCTGCAAATCCTAATCGAATATCTCTCCCCTTACACTTTCTCTTGCCACTGTTAGGGGGGAAGAGACACCCTCCCCCCTTAATGGGAAATTCTCCCTTTACACGCTCCCCTTTGTGGACATCCAATTGCAAGATTCTCATTATATCTGCTGGAATGAATGAGGGTTAGCCATCATCAATGTGTAACGTCCAGAAAAAAAATATGAATGAATTCGTAGTACGATGAGTCACGTACTACCATTGGTGAGTCACGATTTCATTCATTCATTAAGTACTTATTTTCTTGTAGAGTAATTAGTATAATCATATGCTTCTTTGGAGCCTTGTTGGTCATCCAGTAAGTGGTTACTCCAGAAGCATTTCTTTTGTTGTAGATTAATTAGTATAATCAAATGCTTCTTTTGAACCCTGATAGTTCATCCAGTAAGTAGTTCCCTATTTCTTTCATTTTGGTTGTTTGTAGCGTGCAGGCCACCCCCCCATATTTTGTTTATTATCGCTCCCACTGTTATCTTGTATAGAATAAGATCGTTTGGAAATGGTCTACGGATCTTAAATATGTGCTTAATCGCACAATTTTATGTTTTTTGCCGAAAACCCTAAATTACCTGAAAATTTATATGTGCCTCGAGTTCTTACTCCGGCCACGAATCTTCTCGCTCCCGTAGTTCAAAAAACAAGCTGTAGTTGGCGTTACGATAGCGATAGCACCGCTGTAGTGGCAAATTACCGAACTAATCTCGGCCGCGGTACTTTTGAAACGACCCAATGAGACCCCACTTGACCTGCGGATTAGCCTAAGGGCATTTTTTTGCCCAATCAGAATGCAAGAATTCAAAAATCTCGATCATACCATACCTCACACGAAGCACGCTCGTTCTTTCTAGTGCAGTCACCATGGCGTCCAGTGCTACATCTCGTGTTTGTGAAGATATAATTAAGTTTGACCAAATTAACGACCCTACTTTTTTTCAAGTGTTTAGTTTCATGGCCACTAACAATTTTAGTGATTACTTGTATTTCAAAGGCCTGTTAGGTGATTTTTCCGGTGTGTGTTCTAAGTGCAATAACGGCGAAGTCACTAAGAAGTACGACGGCAAATCAAGAAACGGTGAAGACACGTACTTTTGGCGGTGTAAGTATCACAAGTGCCGGAAAAAGATTGGTTTGAAACGTGGCAGTTTTTTTGAAGGATCCCAGTTGTCGTGCCAGGATGTTTTTATCCTCGTCTGCGGTTTCGTTTATAAATTTCCCCAATACATCATTCGCCAGACGTATAAAAAGTTTGCCTCTCATACTCTCGTGGATTGGTACAACTTTTGCCGGGACGTGTGTTCCGATATTCTTTTGATAGACAATAAGAAGATTGGCGGTCCTGGTCACGTGGTGGAGATAGATGAGAGCAAGTTTGGCAAACAGAAGTACGGCCGGGGAGATCCGGTCGACGGTGTTTGGGTGTTTGGAGGGATTGATCGGCAAACACGTGAGACGTTTTTCCAGGTTGTCGAGCATCGTTCGGCTGCGACGTTGATTCCTATATTAGTAGAATTCGTCCATCCCGAAACTACTATTATTTCGGATTGTTGGAAGGCTTATAAGGATATAAAGAATCAATTTTTTCAGCATCTCACTGTTAATCACAGCCTTCACTTTGTGAACCCGGACGATCGCAGTGTACACACTAACTCTATAGAATCGCAGTGGCACGTTTTGAAAAGGGCTGTCATACCTGCTTTCGGCACACGGAAACACATGTATGACAGTTATTTTTCAAATTACTGTGTTCGCAAGCGATATCTAGAGGGATCAGAGTGTCAACTGAAGGCATTCTTGAAATTAATCAATCGTGTTTACCCTCTCAAAACTTGCCAAACCCCATCAACAACGGCCGCTACACACACTTCTCCCGGACCATCCATATCTCCCGGTCCATCCATATCTCCCCGTCCATCCATATCTCCCGGTCCCTCCCGCCCATCGAAAGTCAGAAAGAAGATCGTCAGCGCGTACCCCGAAGACTCGGAATTCAGCGATTACGAATTATAATTACGTAAGTACTCATGGATTTCAGTATATAACTACTTAGTTAATATTATTGTTGTGTAAGGGGGGGGTCCGGGGGGGCGCAGCCCCCCCGGGTAGGTAAGGACACGGCTTTTAGCATAGGTTAGGTGGGTTTTTTAAGTTAGCTTCTCCCGTCGTACTCGTAGGTAAGGACACGGCTTCTAGCATAGGTTAGGTGGGTT
>NC_090727.1:57791670-57796670 GCF_036898095.1 Palaemon carinicauda | reverse complement strand
CGCTGTCACATTGCGGACTCCTTGAAGGTAAACTGCCGACAGGTACCACTTCTTCTTTTCTGCCAATCGGAAGACGGCCAACATCACCTGGTTGAGAGGTGGTGACCTCGATCCTTGTTGATTCAAGTATCTCACCACTACCTCGCTGTCTATCACCACCTTATGTGGATCGAATGCCGCGGGGAGACTTTCTTCAAGGTAAGGAGCACTGCCCTAGCTTCTAGAAAGTTTTATGTGAAAGGTCTTGAATAGCCTGGACCAAGTCCCCTGGACTTTTTTCCGATGAGAGTGACCTCCCCATCCCTCCTTCGAGGCGTCTGAGTGAATCGTCACCGACGGGGGAGGTGGCTGAAGAAGAACCTGACTTCTTTAGATGTCTAGCTTGGGACCAAGGCCTGAGAAGAGTACTTAGCCGAAGCGGCTGGTCTTCTCAGATCTCTTCACGCGTTTGATGCATAACTTCTCCAAACTCCGATTGCATCTTTTAGCTGTGCTCTTAGCACTGGGTCTGTCACCGAAGCAAACTGGAGAGAGCGCAGTACTCTCTCCTGCTCGTGTCTTGATATCCTTTCGGAATCTTGAAGTCTCTTGACAGAACCCGCTATCTCCTTCCTTTTCTTCGCCGGGGTGGAGAAACGGTGTGACAAAAGGTCCCAGTGGATTCCCAGCCACTGGAACTTTTGAGATGGAGAAAGTCGATACTTTTTCTGTTGATCTTGAAGCCTAGGTACTCTAGGAACTGGATCACTTGACTGGAAGCTTGCAAGCATTCTGTCTCGGATGCTGCCCACACCAACCAGTCGTCCAGGTAGGCTACTACCTGAATTCCCTTTATAGTACAGCGGCATAGCAGACCAATTGTTCAAATTGGTCTAAAAGCACCAAAATTGGCACACATGTAGATTAATATATTCTAAACATTTTTGGATATGGAGGCATTCAAGATTAGCCCTTAGGAAGATATGGCGGCCATTGTTCAAAATGGCCGCCATTTAACATTAGCGTCATTACATAGACTTCATTATGTGTCGTTAGTTTGGTGCTAGATGGGCCAAAATTCCCTTTTTTTACATCAGAATTAACATCAATAAATGTTTAACAGATATTTAGATGAATCTTCTCAAAAATGGCCCCCAAACTGGCCGCCATTTTGTGGAAAAAGTGGACATTTGATGAAGATTTCAATACTCAATGACATAATACCTCTAATAACCAGTACCTGATTTCAGGAACACACTTTAATTGCTCAAGTTGCTTTTTTATTTCAAATTGCTGGCAAAATTGCTAGTCAAAATAATACACAGAGTACGGGAAGTTTACAGTATGGTCAGATTGTAGTTATATAGTCGACCAAAAGCCCAGTCTCTAGGCACAGTACTTGTGTAATCCTGCAGTACATACATGTAATACAATAACGTAGATTTTGCCACACTATGTTAATTATGATTCCGAACTTTTCAAATCTGGTCACCAGAATTATGAATGTCTACAGATCATAATGTTGGTTAGCAAGTTTTCTGTCCCAATCTACTGGCATTCGCCTTCACAGAAACATAGACCAGTGCATTGCAGTGAAGCGTTCTTGCACTTGCAGCGGTTTTTGCAGCCTTTCTTGCATCCGCAAGACACCAGCTCATAGCAGGCCTTGGATGCCTCAGGGAGTGTGGTCCAGAGTGGTGTGTAGAGCCCATCATCACTCCGATGCCAGCCCCAGTCTGTTGGTGGAGGGAGCACGGGCGTTGGTACCAATGCCTGGCCCCAGACATGACCAACCTGAAGGGCAGATCTCTTCACATGCTGCTCCAGAGCAGCGTAGGTTGGCGGGATGTTCTGAACAGAGTTCGTCTTTGCAAAGAGCTGCTTTCTCGCCTTGTTGACGTCCTTGCATTTGCTTGTGCAGTCATACAGGAGTATGACAAACCTCTCGATGACATGCATTGTATCCTCTTGGATGCTTGTGGGTGCATTTGCCAGACTCAGCAGGGCATCAGTGAGTTCTGGCAGCATGTTCCATGTTGCCTAGGCAGATTTCTTCCCATGTCCGACGAAGGCTGACACAGTATCACACCCTGTGATGGCATGAAACATTGGAAGAGCACATGCCTTCTCTGGACCAAGGGAGGAAGCTATTTCATGGGCTGCAATGTAGCGGTAGTTCTTGCCTGTCCCAAAGGCTACCCAGAGTTCGTCTCCAGCTGGTAGTTTCTGGACTACCATCACTGCTAGGACCACGACGTCACTGTCTACTGTTCGAACCTGTATCTGGTGGTGACCATGTTGTGCAGCATGTGCTACATGTAGCATCATGCGGGTGTCTGCCTCTTCTTGGTTGCATGGTGCGAGTGAGTTGACATCCTCTTGCTGTGGAACACAGATCACCTGCTCCCCATCAGTCACGACCAGTTCCTTGCCTTCTTCTTGAAAGGACTCTGCAAGCATGGTGGAGAGGTAGCTGAAGAGCTCCACTTTGTTGCTATCAACTCGCAGGAAACTTTGCCAATTTCCTGGTATGACTGCTGAGTCGACAACACGCCGACGTACTCCCTTTCCACGCTGTTCTCTGGTTGATGCCTTCAGGGAATCTGCTCTGTAGCTGTCCCACACAAGGTCAAGACGTGATACATGTTGGAAACGTTGTACAACGTATGGGATGAACACTTGCTGTGCATATTCCTCGAACGTGTTGGCAGTACCCGGCTTCAACATCTGTACGATTACTGCTCCATCGAGGACAACAGCAGTGACAGTAGGAGCTTCAAACTGAGGCTCAGCATGGCCTTCAAGGCACACCAGCAAGTCACTCTTGCTCCCTAGGTACAGTCTCCCTCCGTCAGATAAAGCTGGAGGGCATTGCTGATTTTCATGCCTGAAGAACTCTTCTAGATTCCCATCACGGGTCTGGCAGCCGATATATAATCGTGCGAAGAGCGCAACATCATTCTTCAGAGATTTGACCTGTTCTTTTCCTTTGACCAAGTTTGCAGCCATTGTCGTGTATCCACTCCCAGGGTCTCGGCGTTTAGACAGTACTGGGCAGACAAGTGACTCTGTTGTCTCCTCTTGACATACAAGACACAGCTTCCAGTTTGTCTCAGGAGGTGTTGTGGGAGTACGTTGCTCAAAAGTATCGACCAGTTGGAACTTCTTTGCCATGGCTGCAGTCTGGAACAACGCGTCTCTGATGTCAGGTGGTGCTGCTGCTGCCTCACCTGCAAAGACACAAAACACCACCATGTTACCACAAGTTACTACTACAAGCACCATGACTATCAACACTATACTATTACTGCAGCCGCCGTCACTGCCACCAACGCTGCCGCTGCAAAGTAAAATTCATTTTCTTGTGAAATGGTAGCCAAATTATTTGGTAAGCACAGAAGTATGTGTAATTGTACAATACTTATCACCTCTAGCACACTTATCACCTTTAGCATCCACAAAAAGACAAATTATGGTACATATTCAATGACGCTAACGGTAAATAGCGGCCATTTTGAAAAATGGCCGCCAAATGTGCTACGGGGAGAATCTTGAATGCCTCCATATCCTAAATTGTTCAGAATGTATTAATCTACATGTGTGCCAATTTTGGTGCTTTTAGAACAATTTGAACAATTGGTTTCATATTTCTTACTATGCCGCTGGGCTATTAGGCGAAATTGTTTGAGAGCTACGCTCGCAAGCTTCGTAAAAATCCTTGGGGCTATGTTTAGCCCGAATGGCATGGCTCCGAAGGCATATAGTCTTCGTTGTAGCCTGAACCCTAGGTAGGGGGAGAGTCGATGGCTAATTGGAATGTGCCAGTAGGCGTCTGACAAGTCTAGAGAGACGGAATATGCCCTCTTGGGCAGTAAGGTCCTTATGTGTTGCAGTGTTAGCATTTTGAATTTGCAATTCACTATGAACTTGTTGAGTGGCGACAAGTCCAGAATGACTCTGAGCTTTTCCGAGTCTTTCTTGGGAACACAAAACAGCCTCCCTTAGAAATTGATGGGCTTCACCCTTTTTCTCCAACAGTTCTTGAACGTACTCCTCCATAACGGGGGTGGAGTGTTGGAAAAACCGAAGGCACGGGGGTGGAGTGCTGTACCAGCTCCCGCCCAGTCCATTCTTGAGTAGGCTGTGGGCCCAGGGATCGAAGGTCCACCGATCCCGAAATTTCAGAAGTCTCCCTCCTACCGGTATCACCTCACTTGGACTGCCGTCCTGAGGTCTTGCCTTCCTGACCACGACCACCCCTGAATCCCCTTCCCCTTGAGGGGCGTCTAGACGAGCCTCTGGCTGCTCCTCTAGGCTTTGCTCGAAAGGAAGTAGACTGCCCTTCGAACGCTGGGGTGAATGCCGTGGACTGTGTCGACACGGCCTGGGGTACCCACTGAAAGGTGGTCGGGGTTTGTGCCACGATCTGGGGCACTGGGGGCAATGGCAATTGCAGTTGCTGTTGCTGTCTAAGAGGCTTGGCTGGCCGAGACGGTAGCCTAGTCCTCACAGTCTTCCTCTTTGGTTGAGGACCCTCATCCGGGGAAGACTTTCTTTTGATAGCCAGGCCCCACTTCTGGAGAAGGTTTCTATTCTCCAAGGCGGCTTTATCAACAACTTCTTTGACCAAGTCGGTAGGGAAAAAGGTCTTTTCCCCAAATGTTGGAGGAGATTAGTTTCTTTAGCTCGTGCCTCACCGTAGCCGAGGTAAACACGAACTCCCTACAAGCTCTCCTTGCCTTGACGAAGCCATAAAGGTCCTTCGTCACTGTGGCCAGATGAGGCTTGGCCACTACCATGAACATTTCATGGACCTTGGGGTCACTTGCCATCGTCTCGAGAGTAGTCTGAAGAGACATTGAGGCAGTCAGTCTTTCTTTTGTATCGAACTCACTTCGCAAAAGAAAGTCAGACAGCTTAGGGAGGTCCTTGCCGAACTGACGTCCGGCAATATCAGCCTCCAACTTTCCCACTGAGAACGTAAGATGGAAGTCCTTCCAGTCTTTGTGGTCCATAGGCAG
>NC_090727.1:57778452-57791170 GCF_036898095.1 Palaemon carinicauda | reverse complement strand
TTTTAGTATTATTTGAACTCGGTAATTATTATTATTGTCCTTTCGAGATTAATCATAATTTTGTGGTGTATGGTTTCATTGAGGCAATAATGTTCAATTTGTTAATATAATTGCGTTTGAATGTAGGTTTTGATTGAAATTTTTTTTATACATATCCTTAGATGTTTGCATATATATTTATATATACACCGTTTAGGTGTCATATTTGTTCCATTCTATTTTATCAATAACTAAAAATTTTACATTATACATAATGAATTTATTATATTATTAGGTACGATTTAAGGAAGATTTGAAATAGACGTCTCTTTTTATAATATGGCTCTCTCTCTCTCTCTCTCTCTCTCTCTCTCTCTCTCTCTCTATATATATATATATATACATACATATATATATATATATATATATGGCTAAGGATTATGAAGCGTGTATTAGGAGATGATGAATGGAGAAGTATTGAATTAAAAGCTCAAGATAGAGACGACTGGCAAATCTAACCGAGGCCCTTTGCGTCAATAGGCGTAAGAGGAGATGATGGTTATATACATATATCAATACATACATACATTTTATTGTGTGGCATTTGTCTACTTTAGGAAAAGTCTAATTCTGTGTATATGCATATTCGAACTTTATAAAGTAAGTTTCAAGAAAAAAATATTTTCGAATCGAATTTTGTAATTCCATTGGTATTTTTAGATTTAATAAACTTCTGAATTGGTTGCTTAAGATTAAACTAAACTCCGGTGTTTGGAAGTTGCTAGTGTATTTACTTATCCTTTTGGGAAATTTATTCTAAGATTGATGGAAAATATGAAGTGTAAACTTTAAACATACTGGCTAAGCTTTACGTTGAACATTCGAGACAAATTTTGTGGTATATAATTTGAAATTAGTTCTTTCCCTTAAATATAATTTTGAGAAAATGGGAGAGAATTTTTCCCACTGTTTGAGTAATAACTATTCTGGCATACCTTATACCACGTTCATAAGGTCAATCTCTCTGCATACTGTGACTTTTGTAGACTGTCTGCAGGCTCTGCCACAGAAGTTTAGTTTGGTGGTGTATAAGGGTTAGGTAGTCGACAGAGTACTGCCAATGTAGTGAGGTGTGGGGGCCAATATAGTACGGTAACGATTGAAAGTCTTTAAACTTTAATCTTGGTGCTGTGTAACAAAACTGATCTATGTATAAAAGTCAATGGGAAGATGGCTGAAACTTGTCGCATTTTTGAGGTTTCATGACTGTTGCATAGCTTAAAAAATAAAGCAACTGTGTTGAGTTACTTATGGATGGGCGTAAACCACCAACATATATATATATATATATATATATATACTGTATATATATATATATATATACAGTACATATTCGAATATAAAATGTAATTTTAAGACATATTCATATAGACACATTAATTTTCCTGTCCAGGTATTATCGTCACTATCTTTTTGACCCAAGCAAAGATCTTGATTTGCCCAAGATGATATAAAAATTCCAAGTTGCTTTATAAAGATGTTCCCCAAGTATGCAATTGAACCTAAATATTATATACACATTATCATCGAGGCAGACAATAACCACATCATTGATGTTCCCATTCAATACAGAGGGATTGAATAGACACACATCAGATAGGCATCATAGAGGACAACACTGAATCCATTGCCTTGATTGCAGTCCAAGTCTGTTGCAATAATAGTGTGTAGTTGTATTTAGATATTCTCCTTAGCAAGTCAAGTTCAAAGAGATGAATGTGTTATAAATAGCAAGAATTTTTGTATAATAGATACTCTCTATCTCCACACACAGACACACACACACACACATACATATATATATATATATATATATATTTATATATATATTCATCTGATCGCCTATAGCAAACCTACCTAGTATGGGTGGACCTGATTAGCTTTGCTGATCATGTCGATACACAAAACATTCCCATACGTAAAGTTATCTCTGGTCAGAAAAGGATATATATATATATATATATATATATATATGAGTAAAACGTATTATCTAAAACCCATTATTCAAAACTTCTGATACATTTTATGAATCTTAAACAGTGAGATCATGTAACAGTTAAATTACATAATGAACTGTCTGCCTTAACCTATAATAGTGATGATGATAATATTAAACAATATATTAACCCTTATATTAACCCTTATATTAACACACCATCCCAGACAAAGATATCAAAACCTTTGGTATATTTCAAAATTATTCATAGAAACAAGATGATGATGTTAACAGGTATAGAATTTTGCTAAACTATTAATATTGATATATCTTTTGTCTTACAAATATCTCTGGTATTTCATAGTACATCTAGGTTTTTTACGTATTGAGGGAGAACTAGTGTATTGCTTAAGGTTATTATTATTATTATTATTATTATTATTATTATTATTATTATTATTATTATTTTTATTATTATTATTATTATTATTATTATAAAAATAAAGCTACAATCTTCAATGTTTTCATTATTTTCTTATTAGGTAAATTGACGAAGCCTCCTGCGAGACACTGATGAAGAATCCAGAAATAAATTAAATTCTAGTTACTTTCTAATTCTAAATAAGAATTTGAGCTATTTGTCCATTCCGTTGTCTGTGTACAACTTTGGTAAATCCTTAAAGATAATACCAACCGAAACTTGAAATAGTTTGTACGACACTGAGGAAAATAGTTCAAATTTGTAGGAATTTTTGTACACTGAGAACCATTTTAGATATTATTTACTTATTGTATAGATATTTATTGATGTAATAAATACGTTTTAACTGTGAACATATAAGATAATACGTTAAGACAAAGTTTAATCCACTAATTAAACGTATGAAATCATTCTTTCCCTATTTCGTCTGCTCAAAACTTACGATGACGTCATCCCAACGCCTTACTTTAGTGTCCTTGCAGGAGTCAGGAGTACCAACCTATGAAACCTCAAAAGACGATTAATCACAGAAAATATGATTAATTGAGCTTATTTATCAACACCAATTATTCGAATTCATATAAAGAATATAATTTAGGATTCGTGATACATAATCATACAAGCCTTTTATATATTATTATTTTTATATTGCATCGTATTCTGTTGGTAATTAGGGTCTTCATTTCGCTTATGATGGGACAATGCATTATTTGTTTAGGGGAAAAATAAAGTCAGCCTTACTTAAAATGTCGTTAGTTCAATCATATTAGCCTTAATATAAGTATTCAGCAGAACAGTTTAGGAAATTCATTCTAAATGCAAATACTGAAATTTATTTGAAACCATAACTTCCGAAAAAATTGCAAATATGACAATTTTCTAACACCCTTCCTCCCCTGCAGTTAATCAGAACAACCAAGCTTCTCTCAGAGGCCAATAGATGGAGTTGGAAACTTGTTTATAGTTATAAATATCGGGAATTTTGTTAGGAGGAATACCAAAAAGTGACCACGTGGCCAACTAGATATATGAATGCAATATATCATATGACAATAGAAATTCTAATTTAGTGTGGTAATAAAGTTTTGTTTTGAAGCTTCCATTTTTAGCTTGTTGCCTATCTTAAGGTGTTCATTTCCATTGTTGGTTCCAAACCAAACAAAAAACCCAAACTGAACCAAATCAAATCAAACCATACCAAAACCAACCCCACAGTACAACCAAAACCAAAGCAAACCAAAAAAAAAAACACCTAAATCAAACCAATCCAGACCAAACTTAAAACCAAACAGAAATCAAAACCAAACTAAAACCAATTAATACAACCAAAACCCAAGCCAAAACCAAAACCATAATGAAAACCAAACTAAACCCGAGACAACCCAACCCACCATAACCTAAACTAAACCAAACCAAACCAAAAACCAAACCTAAACGAAAACCAAACCAAACCAATAACCAAACCCATGCCAAACTAAAACAAACCTAACTGAAACAAACCAAACCAAAACCAAACGAAAACCATAACACAACCAAAATTAAACAAAGCCCTAAACTAAACCAAACCAAGCCAAACTAAAACCAAACAAAACCAAACCAAACCACCAAACCAAAACCAATCCCAAACCCAATCAAAACTTAACCAAACCACCAAACTAAAACCAAACCAAACACCAAAACCTAACCCAAACCAAACCAAACCACCAATTTAAACCAAACTCAACCACCAATATAAAAATAACCCAAAACCAAAATTAAAATCAAACCAAACCAAACCACCTAACTAAAACAAAACCAAAACCAAACAAAAACCAAAACCAAACCAGACCAAACCACTAAACTAAAACCAAGCCAAACCCAAACCCAATCAAAACCAAACCAAACCCCCAAACTAAAACAAAACCAAACCACCAAACTAAAACAAAACCAAACCACCAAACTAAAACCAAAACCAAACCACTAAACTAAAACCAAGCCAAACCCAAACCGAAACCACACCAATGCCAAGATTGATAGATACCATATTAGGGTTAATTTACCATTTTCTTTGACACCTTATGTAGAAATGAATCCTTCAGTTCAGATATAAGTTTGCTATAGATTTTGTAACTGATTTGTTTTGTGTTCAAAGGAATAGTATGGCAGTTCAGCGTTTGATTCGACTAAAAGAAAACACATAGATTCGTTGATATTTTAGATTGGTTGCACATCTATTTTAGATTTTTGTCTTATTATTTCAATGTTCTTCAATAATTACTACATTCAGTTCAGGGGAAGTAAAAACATAAGTTATAGCTATTGCTGTTCATCTTTAAACAATGAATGTGTATCTTGCTCCCCTTCTCTGTGCAATAGGTTTCATGGCTCTTGGTTAATTGGATATAATAATAATAATAATAATAATAATAATAATAATAATAATAATAATAATGATAATAATAATAATAATAATCATGACGGGAAAACTCAAAATGGAACTGAAGAAAGGATTTGTAAAATGTTTCACATGGAGTGTAGCATTATACAGTTCTGAAAACCTGGACTATAAAAGCAACAGACAAGAAGCCTCTGCCAAGGATTCGAAATGTGGATATGGAGGAGGAGGAGGAGGAGGGTGTTGAAAATAAGTTTGAGAGACCACAAGACCTGAAGGGAGGGAGGGAGGGAGGGAAGCAGAAGGTACCAAGATCTAAAAGAGGTGACCATGAATAGAGAACTACGGAAGACCAATAATCCATGAAAGGACCTCATGCCTTGGGCCAGAACACTATAGTATAATAGTAGCAGGACGCACTGGGTAGTAATATAGCTCACCTTAACAGTATAGGAAGCAACTAAGTTTCAACTGGCTTGCTGGAACAAGCTGTGAGTGGAGTCAAATGTGGCATTTTAATTAACAGCGTTAACACATGAAGTGGTACGAAGTGGTGCCAATGTGAACACTTCTTTTATTCATGAGTTTCCAACCGATTTTATTCCCTTTGTCAGCAAATAGATTTTGCTTCGTTCTGTCTGCAAATCAAAGTTCGCCTAACAACGCATGAATGATAAATCTATGGTGACCCCATCTCTTGATGCCCTAATTAGACACGTGCTTAATGGCCAATGCAGCCCTGTCACTTTCTCTGATTCCATTTTCCAGGATTCTCTGACACCATCTACTTTACTCTCGACTTCCGTCACATTCGTCTGGGTCAGCGGAAAAACTACTGATACAGCTTTGTTATTCCTTGCCTGTTATTTTACGTATTTCTGGATAATATTCATTTGTTTGTTGACACATTTATTACCTCCGCCAACGAAGTTGGAAGGTTATGTTTTACCCCTTTTTGTGTGGGTTTGTTTGTGAACAGCTTCCTGACCATAATTTTAATCGTAGATCAATGAAACTTGCTGGGATTAACTGTTATGTAAAAAGCTGGAACTTATTACATTTTGGAAGGTCAAGGTCAAAGGTCAAGCAAAATGTCCAATTCAGGTAATCAGGCATAAGATTGGACATCGTTGTCACAGAGACTTCAAACTTGGTTCATATGTGAGTGTATGAAAATCCACGCCAAATAATAAATATTAAGGTCAAAGGTCAAGATTAAGCAAATAAGTGTTTCATTGTATAAAAACGTTCATGAAATGCCTTCAAGGTCATCAAACTCTAAATCCAGGTCACATACAGGTGATCAGTGTTTAACTAGTCAAGCTGCTTGACTTTCTCAATAGTTAACTTTGGTTCAGTTGTGAGATTGCAGTCTATGTGATGGTCTTTCTCACTGTAGTTGGCAGCTCTTCTAGGTGAAGGACACTACAAAATCAAACTATTGTTCTCTAGTCTTGGGTAGCGCCATAGACTCTGTACAATGACGGAAGTAGCAAATATCATGGATTCAAGTTCTAGTCGAGTATAGTAAAAAAAAAAAAAAAAAAAAAAAACGCATACAATCTGTTCTCCTTCTCATGATCATCATGATCATCATCATCATCATCATCATCATCATCATCATCATCATCATCATCATCATATATTATTATTATTATTATTATTATTATTATTATTAGCTTAGCTACAACCCTAGTTAGAAAATTAAGATGCCATAGGGCTTCAGCAAGAAAAAATAGCTCAGTGAGCAAAGGAAATAAGGAAATAAACGATATGAAAAATAATGAACCAATAAAATATTGAATAAAAACAGTATCATCATCAAAACAGTTACTTCATATATAAACTTTAAAAAGACTTATGTCAGCCTGTTCAGCATAAAAACATTTGCTGCAAGTTTGAACTTTTTGCAATAATTTCCTTTTACTACAAAAAGAAAAAAAAATATTGCAACTTTAAATTACGAGGACTACTATAGCTATATCTTTCTTAGAAGAGAAAATGGGGAAAATTATATAATTCATAAAATTACCTGAAATTGAGTTTAAGATTTCTCAACATTTTGATCACCCAAATCTCCGCGTGAATTATGTATCAGAAATTGAGTTATAAGTCTAACTTCCTCAAAATATTTCTATAATGTACTGACCCTCCCCTAAGATTCTTTGTCTGTTTGACGTCTGTTTGTCTGTCAGACGTCTGTCTGTCTGTCAGACGTCTGTCTGTCTGTCAGACGTCTATCTGTCAGACGTCTGTCTGTCTGACTGTCTGTCCGCCTGTCTGTCTGCCAGAACGTCTGTCTGTCTGTCTGTCAGACGTCTATGTGTCAGGCGTCTGTCTGTCTGTCAGACGTCTGTTTGTCTGTCTGTGTCTGTCAGACGTCTGTCTTTCTGTCTGTCAGACGTCTGTCTGTCTGTCAGACGTCTGTCTGTCTGTCAGACGTCTATCTGTCTGTCAGACGTCTGTCAGACGTCTGTCTGTCTGTCTGTCTGTCAGACATCTCTATCTGTCAGATGTCGGTCATACGTCTGCCTGTCTGTCATACGTCTCTGTCTGTCAGATGTCGGTCAGACATCTGCCTGTCTGTCATACATCTCTGTCTCTCAGACGCCTCTCTCTCTCCTCTCTCTCTCTCTCTCTCTCTCTCTCTCTCTCTCAATAATTCAGTTACCCATTTTTAAATTCAGTTACCCATTTTTATATTATTTATTTAATTTTCATTTTAAATGGGGTAAAATAAGCAATAACGGACCCTATAAAAATAACTACAAACTATAACTGAAGGAGTTTTTGATGCTAGAAACTTTATTGTATAGCATTAAGCAATTTCTCAAAAGAAACAGGATATTTCCATTACTTTTAATAAATTATTTCCCACCGCGTAAGAAGATTATTAAATATACATGTCACATTTGGTATTCTATGAAGAATAATTACACTATTTGAATATCAAATACACTGATAAATAATACACAGAACTTAATGTCACAGACGTTAACAAACATTATATAAACAAATCATGAATTGACATTAATGTTTCAATGGTTTAGATATTATTTGAACTCATATCGTTGGAAATATGTTGCAATGCGCCTTTATTTTCTAAGAACAGGAAGTGAGAGGATAACGAGGAAACTTGTTTAAAATTGCAAATGCAAATTGAAAGGACATTTATCTAAAGGATATATTTCAGCAATAATATTGATTAACTTGAAAAGATATTCAACTAAAGGTTATATTTCAACAATAATATTGATTAACGTGAAAGGCTATTTACATAAAGTATATTTCAACAATAATATTGATTAACTTTAAAGGACATTTATCTAAAGGATATATTTCAACAATAATATCAACTTGAAAGGACATTTAACTAAAGGATATATTTCAACA
The DNA here is from genome assembly GCF_036898095.1 of Palaemon carinicauda. Classification (NCBI taxonomy): domain Eukaryota; kingdom Metazoa; phylum Arthropoda; class Malacostraca; order Decapoda; family Palaemonidae; genus Palaemon; species Palaemon carinicauda. The sequence goes on along the minus strand of NC_090727.1, from coordinate 57,782,947 downwards.
ATAATATCAACTAACTTGAAAGGAGATATAACTAAAGGATATATTTCAGCAATAATACTGAATAACTTGAAAGGACATTTATCTAAAGGATATATTTCAACAATAATATTGATCAACACGAGAGGCCATTTATCTAAAGGACACATTTCAACAATAATATTGATTAACTTGAAGGGCTATTTACATAAAGTATATTTCAACAATAATATTGATTAACTTTAAAGGACATTTATCTAAAGGATATATTTCAACAATAATATTGATTAACTATAAAGGACATTTATCTAAAGGATATATTTCAACAATAATATTGATTAACTTTAAAGGACATTTATCTAAAGGATATATTTCAACAATAATATTGATTAACTTGAAAGGAGATTTAACTAAAGGATATATTTAAACAATAATAACTTGAAATGACATTTATCTAAAGCATATATTTCAACAATAATATTGATTAGCTTGAAAGGACATTTATCTAACGAATATATTTCAACAATGATATTGATCAACTATAAAGGACATTTTACTAAAACATATATTTCAACGATAATATAGATTATGAAGAAGATCATAAGTGGACCGCATACATCCACCCTTTCTGAGAGAAAATACCTAAACGTCATGAAAAGGTTTGCGCATCGCAATGATCAGTAGCGATGTACTAATCAGGGCCACCCATACTAGGATGGTTTGCTGTGATCTATCAAAATAAAATCTTCCACTCTCACCAATCATCATTGCCCAGGTTGGTGATGAAAACTCGCCAAACTCCATACATCAATCGACATGTCAGACGCATTTGCCCTACAGTGGACTAGAAAGGCCTGCATTCGTTGTTGTTTATATACACAAGCATATATATACACACACGATATCGTGTGCACGAGTGTGTGCGTGTGTTTACTCCATGAAATCTGTGCAGTATCGTAGCAACTAAAATTCAGTGTTTTGAAATGAAACTAAATTCCTGCTTCCAGGCGAATGTAACACACAGTGGAAAAGAAATGTATTATTCACCAGAAGAGATTTATGTTGGGTGACTTTAGTCAAAGACTGAATCCCTTCATCATGATCCAAGAAAATTTTTCCAAGGATATTATCGAGAGCTTCTTTTATGAAAGAAAGACATTATGTAATGGCAGCGTTAAACCCAAAAGCGGTTTAACAATAATAGGCATTTCTTTTAAAGATATCAATGGTTTGGTATAGTCTTTGTAGAGAGAGAGAGAGAGAGAGAGAGAGAGAGAGAGAGGCGAATATCTATGCTAGAGGGAGAGAGGGGTGAACATATATGACAGAGAGAGAGAGAGAGAGAGAGAGAGAGAGAATGTATATGTTACTGGTGAACTATATGATGGGCATTTGCTTGAAAGATAATATTTTGGTATTGCATTTGAGAGAGAGAGAGAGAGAGAGAGAGAGAGAGAGAGGAGAGTAGAACCATATGATAGGTTTTTGTTTAAAGGATAGTCAAATTTTGGAGTTGCATTTGAGAGAGAGAGAGAGAGAGAGAGAGAGAGAGAGAGAGGAGAGTTGAACCATATGATAGGCATTTGTTTAAAGGATAGTAAAATTTTGGAGTTGCATTTGAGAGAGAGAGAGAGAGAGAGAGAGAGAGAGAGAGAGGAGAGGAGAGTTGAACCATATGATAGGCATTTGTTTAAAGGATAGTAAAATTTTGGAGTTGCATTTGAGAGAGAGAGAGAGAGAGAGAGAGAGAGAGAGGAGAGGAGAGTTGAACCATATGATAGGCATTTGTTTGAAGGATTGTAAAATTTTGGAATTGCGTTTGTGTGTGTGAGAGAGAGAGAGAGAGAGAGAGAGAGAGAGAATGTGTATGTTACTGGTAAACTATATGGTGGGAATTTGCTTGAAAGATAATATTTTGGTATTGCATTTGAGAGAGAGAGAGAGAGAGAGAGAGAGAGAGAGAGAGAGTTACAGATGAACTATTTAATGAGCATTTGTGTAAAGGATAGTAACATTTTGGTATTAGAGAGAGAGAGAGAGAGAGAGAGAGAGTTGAACCATATGACAGGTATTTGTTTAAAGGATAGTAAAATTTTGGAGTTGCATTTGAGAGAGAGAGAGAGAGAGAGAGAGAGAGAGAGAGAGAGAATGTGTATGTTACTGGTAAACTATATGGTGGGCATTTGCTTGAAGGATACTATTTTGGTATCGCATTTGTGTGTGAGAGAGAGAGAGAGAGAGAGAGAGAGAGGAGGAGGAGAGTTGAACCATATGATAGGCATTTGTTTACAGGATTGTAAAATTTGGAATTGCGTTTGTGAGAGAGAGAGAGAGAGAGAGAGAGAGAGAATGTGTATGTTACTGGTAAACTATATGATGGGAATTTGCTTGAAGGATAATATTTTGGTATTGCATTTGTGTGTGTGAGAGAGAGAGAGAGAGAGAGAGAGAGAGAGGAGAGTTGAACCATATGAAGGGCATTTGTTCAAAGACTAGTAAAATTTTGGAATTGCATTTGAGAGAGAGAGAGAGAGAGAGAGAGAGAGAGAGAGAGAGAGAGTGTGTTACAGTTGAACCATATGATAGGCATTTGTTTAAAGGATAGTAATTTTTTTTTAATTGCGTTTGTGAGAGAGAGAGAGAGAGAGAGAGAGAGAGCAAAGCCATTTGCATCATGGCTTCATAAATTTCCCCTCACTGTTGGCGTCATATTGTCGGTTGCAGCAAAGACGTTACACCCCTCGTGACCTCGGTCGATATAAAGTGTAAACAAAATCCTTCTTAATAACATGCTTGTGTTGTATAACGACAGTTGCTAAAACATTATACCAGCCAGCCTGGTTTCATTTGTCTTTTTGTACCTAGATATTATGTATAATAAAAGAAAAAAAAAAAAAAAAAAAAAAAAAAAAAAAAAAAAAAAAAAAAACAGATTTTACATGTTAATAGGATTCGGGTTTATTCTCATAAAGAAGATGGTAATTCTTATCCCACGCAATAATTTTTTATTATTTATTTTATTCTATATATTTCTATTGACAAAGTCAGATTTATATAAAGCATAAAGGTAAGAATAAGATATTCATAAAATTTTAAATTTTGTGGTTATATTATGCATAAACTTTTTATCAACTTTATTCTATATTTTTTTATTGGGAAAGTCAAGTTTCCATAAAGCTTTAGATAAGAATCTGACAAAGAAAAACAATATACAAATATTGGATTATTTTTTGCACGTTTTTTTTTTTTATCTATTAATCTTATTCCAAAGTCAGCCCTCAGTTTTCGAGAGGCTTGGGTAACAGAGACACACATGAACAGAGAATGTGCAAATGCTTTCTTCCTTAGGGTAGGTTGTTGTCAGTTCAACCTACCAATTGACTGCCCATTGCCAACACATACATAAGTGCATACGTACAGTACACGGTAACTCTACACAGGAGTCATCGCCTTACTTATACAAATACTGTATCAACAAACAACGGTACTCATTGATACTGTATTGTATATCACAATAAATCATGTACAATACTCTCACTACAGTACATCTTAATTAGCTAAGGTAACATGGCATATCGCTCGTAACTGATCGCTGTTTTTGGCAGGTAAACTCACACCGTTCCAACTCACCGTACACGTGGCCTATCTATATTGCTGTACTATAAAGTACTGTATTTCGCATATAGTACTGTACCTTTATATTACTATTAACAATGATACAATAACATTGACAATAAAAAAAAAGTAACAGTACAAACACCACATTGATTTCATATAAAATTCTACACAGTAAAAAGTCGTAAAGCACGGTGCAACTCTTCGGGTGTCTTCTCTTTTGGGTATCACACTTTAACCACTATTTACTGTACAAATCATAGCTGTAGAATATATACAAGAGGTAATGTACAGTACAGTAATAATCTGGATAAATTCAAAAGTACAGATGTATGTACATACCATACTACTATAAATACAAAAGTATAGTATGTATGTACATACCTCACTACTGTAAATATAAAGTACAGCATGTATGCACTTCCCATACTACTGTACATACAAAAGTACAGCATGTATGTACTTACTGTACTACTGTAAATACAAAAGTACACCATATATGTTCTTACTTTGCTTACTGTACTACTGTAAATACAAAAGTACACCATATATGTGCTTACTTTGCTTACTGTACTACTGTAAATACAAAGTTACAGTATGTATGAAAATACTTTACTACTATAACTACAAAAGTACAGTAAGTACTGATCATGTATGTACATATTGTACTAAATACAAAAGTATCTTTTTCATCACACCATTTAAAAAATAAAAAATATTATAGTACAATGCACAACATATGACATAAATCAATGAAAAATATTCCTCAAAAAGGCAAAGTTGGTGAGGTGGATTGAGAGAATGCTGCGCAATTACAAATGGATGAACAATGAAGAGACGTAACTGCATGGCAAGACACGTCTACATGGTCGAGTCATCAATGTTTCACAAGAAAAATATTTAA
>NC_090727.1:57760952-57768452 GCF_036898095.1 Palaemon carinicauda | reverse complement strand
ATTTCTTTAGGATTTTTTACCCAAGTCCCATTAAAATACAAAGCTTGACATTTAATGATTTAAAGTTGTACGCCTTTGAAACTCTTCAATTCCAACTCCCTGTCATTGGTTTTATCTTTATTTTGAAAATATATATTTTTTTGGAAAATAGTTCCTTATGCTTTAATGGATGATTATGCTCTTTGCGGTCGGAAAAATCATTATAATTTTATAAATAAACAAAATTCATGCAGATGCCTTTTAAGTGCATTCATTAAAATTACATCTGATAAATCATTGTCTCTGTGCATTGGTTCATGAATAAAATGTTAGAATGTTATTGTTATAACTGGTCCTCCTACTTATTACATATAGCTTATTTTACAATTACTATTATTAATTATTATTATTATTAATTATTATCATTAATTATTATTATTAATTATAATTAATAATCATCACTATTAATTATTATTAATTATTATTGTTAATTATTATTATCAATTATTATAATTATTATCAATTATCATTATTATTATTATTTATTTCTATTATTATCATCATTATTATTATAAATTATTATCATTATTATTATTAATTATTATCATTATCATTATTGATTATTATCATTATTATTATTATTATTATTATTATTATTATTATTATCATTCTTATCATTCTTATCGTTATTATCGTTATTATCATTATTATTATCATTATTATTATCATCATTATCATTATTATTATTATTATTATTATTATTATTATTATTATTATTATTATTTGCTAAGCTACATCCCTATTTGGAAAAGCAGGATACTATAAGCCCAGGGGCTGCAACTGGGAAAATAGACCAGTGAACAAAGGAAACAACTAAATAAGAGAAGTAATTAACAATTAAAATAGAAATATTTCAAGAACAGTAACAACACTCAAATAAATATTTCCTTCATGAACTATAGAAACTAACAAAATGAGAGGAAGAGAAATAAGATAAAATAGTGTGCTCGAGTGTACCCTCAAGCAAAAGAACTGTAACTCAAGAAAGTGGAAGACCGTGGTACAGAGGCTATGGCACTATCCAAGAGTAGAGAACAATGGTTTGATTTTGGAGTGTCCTTCTACTAGAAAAGTGTCAAGAGCAAGACGATCTGTTTATCAACCAAAACGATATGGGGAAATTAGCTGATACAGGACTGAAAATTAAAGAAAAAATATACAATAAATTTGGCTGTATTATGATATATTGACTGGTAAGTCCTTTTCAAAAGGAAGCAAATGGTTAGGTGTAGAAACTATATGATCCAGTCCCATTTTGCTAGACATTCAGTATGAAAATTATGATCAGCAAACTACATAAATGAAAATCAAGTACTATTCCTAAATTTGCTTTCATGAATATGTTATAAAATGGACCTACACACGTTCTGAAATGTCTGCTATGGTTTTCTCTCATTTAAATATAACTTATAACTAAGACATTAGTAATAACTTATGTCAGATATTTTTTACATGCAAATGTTTTTACAATCTAACGTCCTTTAACCTATAATCAATAACTGATGTCAAATACAATAATTTCTTCTCTAGTTAGCTTGAGATTAAAATGTTTTTACAAGTCTTCTAACGTCCATTGACTAATAATCAATAACATGTCAAATACCATAATTTCTTCTATATTTGGCTTTAGATTAAAATGTTTTTTACAAATCTTCTAACGTCCATTGACTAATAATCCACAACAGAGGTCAAATACAATAATTTCTTCTATATTCAGCTTTCAAATGAAAATGTTTTCACACTTATATAACGTACATTGACTTATAATCAGTAACATATGTCAAATACAATATATTTCTTCTATATTTAGGTTTAGAATATTTTTTTTTACAATCTTCTAACGTCCATTGACTAATAATCAATGACAGATGTCAAATTCAATAATTTACTCTATATTTAGCTCGATTAAAATGTTCTTACAAATCTTCTAACGTTTATTGACTAATAATCAATAGCCGATGTCAAATACAATAATTTCTTCTCTAGTTAGCTTGAGATTAAAATGTTTTTACAAGTCTTCTAACGTCCATTGACTAATAATCAATAACATGTCAAATACAATAATTTCTTCTAAATTCAGCTTTAGATTAAATGCTTTTTTACAATCTTCTTACGTCCATTGACCAATAATTAATAACAGATGTCAAATAGAATTTTTCCTATATTTAGCTTTTGATTAAAATATCATTAGAATCTTCTAAACTTCCTTCACCTAATCAGATGATACATTATTGGTGCAAAAATAATCGAAATATATGTTTTGATGTTCATCATTTCACATACGGTTGTACCTTTGTCTTAATGAATAATTGAAAAGAAATTGCTATATAAAAAGTAAAGCCTCTGCTTTTCATTATTTTGCTTTGACTTTGTAAAGAGGAACGGAACCGGATAAGACTAAAAAATTAAGGCAGTAAAGTAAAACATTACAAAGCAATTTTTTTTCTTTTTTTTTTTAATTGAGCAAACATCAAAGGGGAACTTAAAAAGAGAGAAAGTTAAAAGGAAACTTTTCAGCTCCCACTTCAAACATTCCGGAAGATTATTATTGGAACCACTATTAGGAGACCAATACATCCAAAGCAATTTGTTAAGATATTTCTCATCCATTAGTAAGAGATAAGCATTTCTTTCTAAGCTTATTGTTATAATTTTTATAGTTTATATAGTAAATATTTATTTTAATGTTGTTGCTATTCTTAAAATATTTTATTTTTCGTTTTTTCCTTTCCTCACCGAGCTATTTTTCCTGTTGGAGCCCTGGGATTATAGCATCCTGCTTTTCTAATTAAGGTTGTAGCTTAGCAAGTAACGATAATAATAATGATAATTACGTGCATACATCCATACCTCTATATAATATACATTGATATACATTAGAATTATTTTTTTCTTGGATGCTCTTCGCACTCCCAAAGAGATTAGTTCACTAAACTTTCCACTAGGCTCCACAAGGCACTAGAAGAGTTGGAAGACAGAGGCCTACATGGCTGAGGGCTAGGAAGGGTGAAGTAGATGATGATGAATGGAGAATTGATTTAAAAGCTCAAGATAGAGACAAATGGTGAAATCTAACTGAGGTCCTTTGCGTTAATTGGCGTAGAAGGAGATGATGAGGATGATTTGTAAGCTTATTTCTAACAAATACATACATGCTTCCATACATAGACAAATACATGATTTACATTTTATAACAAAGAAAATGTTTTTCATGAATTATTCGAAAGCTCACTGGAATAAAGGCTTTAAATTTGACATTATCGGTAATTATTTAATCACACAAAACTAATTGCAGTAATCCCTTTCTGTGTTGACTAACATAAATTCTGGAGAATTGAACTATCTTCCTTTTGTAAGTCGACTATTCCACGGATGTTCACCATTGATAAAATGTTAATGCTAAAGTCTGCCATTTAGGGAAGAATTGAACACGAATATAGACTACGGATTGTTCTCCAGTGGATGCGTTGACTAAAATTGAATGAAGCGGGAATGCTTGAATATCTTTGACAAGTTTAAAATGTCATAGTCACTTTCTAAACTATATTTACATTTCCTTATTTTCTGTATTTCATTCTTAGATCTGTAAAAGACAGATTGTCAATTACTGAACCAGTAACAATACTTTGTATTATTGTTGTTATAATTATATAATTAAAATTATTATTATTATTACTTTTATTATTATTAATATTATGATTAATATTATGATTATTATTATAATTATTATTATTATTAGCCAAGCTACAACCGTAGCAGGAAAAGCAGGATGCTGTAAACCCAACATGAAAAGTAACCCACTAAGGAAAGGAAACAAGGAAAAATCAAATATCTTAAGAACAGTAACAACATTAAAAAAAAGATATTCTATATAAACTATAAAAACTTCAACAAAACAACAGGAAAATAAATTATAATAGTGTGCCCGAGTGTACCCTATACGATTCAAGTAAAGTTTTATTTTTCATTCCAATATTTCATACAAAAAAATAAAATAAAAAATGTTTTCTTTATATTTTGCGATTTAAGTTTGACATTCAAAACGTCATTCTAGTAAGATATAATATTAATTTGTTCCTTTTTGTATAGAGCAGTGAATCAGAGATTGTCAATGGCTGTACAATAGAATATATATTTTCATTCAAAAAAAAAAATTAAATACTTTCGAAACAATTTCACGGTGAAACTTCAGCAATCAAAAGTCATGATGGTTTATTAAAATATATAGTTTATTACTAAACCGTATTAAATATATTTCAGAACCGATATGTTATGTCATAAAAAAGAAGAATAAATGTTTATTTATATCCTGACTTATCAATAGGATGTTCCTATTGAATATTGCACGGATATATATTTCTTACATCCGACAACAAAATTTGAAGGAGGTTATGTTTTCGCCCCTGTTTGTGTGTGTGTGTGTTTGTGAACTGCTTCCTGCCACAACTTTAATCGTAGAGTAATGAAACTTGCAGGGATTAACTGTTATGTGAGAAGGTGTAAATGATTAAATTTTGGAAGGTCAAGGTCAAATGTCAAGGTAAAGGTCAAGGTCAAAGGTCAAGTAAAATGTCTAATTAACGTAATCAGCCTTAAGTTTGGACATCTTTGTCGCAGTGACTTCAAACTTGGATTATATTTGATTGTATACAAATCCACGCCAATTAATACATGTTAAATGGAAAGGTCAAGGTCAAGGTCAAGGTCAAGGTCGAGGTCAAGAAATAAGCTGCCGTGGCGGAGATCTACGATCTACCCAATATCCAATGAAATACAATGATGTATTTGATATCCTTTTTATGATAGAGAAGACAGAATAATATTACATAACGTCAAATAAATAAGACTGGAGCTAACGATAGAAAAGACAGAATAATGTCACATAACGTTACATAAATCACACTGGAGCTAACGATAGAAAAGACAGAATAATGTCACTTAACGTTACATAAATCAGACTGGAGTTAACGATAGAAAAGACAGAATAATGTCACTTAACGTTACATAAATCAGACTGGAGTTAACGATAGAAAAGACAGAATAATGTCACTTAACGTTACATAAAACAGACTGGAGCTAACGATAGAAAAGACAGAAAAATGTCACACAACGTTACATAAATCACACTGGAGCTAACGATAGAAAAGACAGAATAATGTCACTTAACGTTACATAAATCACACTGGAGCTAACGATAGAAAAGACAGAATAATGTCATTTAACGTTACATAAATCAGACTGGAGCTAACGATAGAAAAGACAGAATAATGTCACTTAACGTTACATAAATCACACTGGAGCTAACGATAGAAAAGACAGAATAATGTCACTTAACGTTACATAAATCAGACTGGAGTTAACGATAGAAAAGACAGAATAATGTCACTTAACGTTACATAAATCAGACTGGAGTTAACGATAGAAAAGACAGAATAATGTCACTTAACGTTACATAAATCAGACTGGAGTTAACGATAGAAAAGACAGAATAATGTCACTTAACGTTACATAAATCAGACTGGAGTTAACGATAGAAAAGACAGAATAATGTCACTTAACGTTACATATATCAGACTGGAGTTAACGATAGAAAAGACAGAATAATGTCACTTAACGTTACATAAATCAGACTGGAGTTAACGATAGAAAAGACAGAATAATGCCACATAACGTTACATAAATCAGACTGGAGTTAACGATAGAAAAGACAGAATAATGTCACTTAACGTTACATAAATCAGACTGGAGTTAACGATAGAAAAGACAGAATAATGCCACATAACGTTACATAAATCAGACTGGAGTTAACGATAGAAAAGACAGAATAATGTCACTTAACGTTACATAAATCACACTGGAGCTAACGATAGAAAAGACAGAATAATGTCACTTAACGTTACATAAATCACACTGGAGCTAACGATAGAAAAGACAGAATAATGTCATTTAACGTTACATAAATCAGACTGGAGCTAACGATAGAAAAGACAGAATAATGTCACTTAACGTTACATAAATCAGACTGGAGTTAACGATAGAAAAGACAGAATAATGTCACTTAACGTTACATAAATCAGACTGGAGTTAACGATAGAAAAGACAGAATAATGTCACTTAACGTTACATATATCAGACTGGAGTTAACGATAGAAAAGACAGAATAATGTCACTTAACGTTACATAAATCAGACTGGAGTTAACGATAGAAAAGACAGAATAATGCCACATAACGTTACATAAATCAGACTGGAGTTAACGATAGAAAAGACAGAATAATGTCACTTAACGTTACATAAATCAGACTGGAGTTAACGATAGAAAAGACAGAATAATGCCACATAACGTTACATAAATCAGACTGGAGTTAACGATAGAAAAGACAGAATAATGTCACAACGTTACATAAATCAGACTGGAGTTAACGATAGAAAAGACAGAATAATGTCATTTAACGTTACATAAATCAGACTGGAGTTAACGATAGAAAAGACAGAATAATGCCACATAACGTTACATAAATCAGACTGGAGTTAACGATAGAAAAGACAGAATAATGTCACAACGTTACATAAATCAGACTGGAGTTAACGATAGAAAAGACAGAATAATGTCATTTAACGTTACATAAATCAGACTGGAGTTAACGATAGAAAAGACAGAATAATGCCACATAACGTTACATAAATCAGACTGAATCTAACGAGATACAACAATAAATGGTTATATAACGTTACACGAATTAACTGTAGCTAACGATAGATGCAACACAATAAAATTATATAACGTTTCATAAATTATAATCCATCTTTTTACATAACAGTTAATCCCTACAATTTTCGTTATTCTACGATTAAAATTATGGCCAAGAACAAACAAACAAACACGCACAAACAGAGACAAGAAAATAACCTCCTTCCAACTTCGTTCTCTGAAGTAATAAAAAAAAGATACAGACACATACAAAACACACAAACAGGGTCGAAAACATAACCTCCTTCCAACTTCGTTGGCTGAAGTAATAATAAAGATATAGGCCTATCTCATCATCGGATACGTGCGTGTAATACTTTCACAATGTTTCAATCAACAACTAATTTCCCTCTATAAACTTCGAAGCCAAGTGGCCCTCCCAAGGTTTCTGCTTTAGATCTTTTTCTTAAGTGCAGCTTATGATACAACGACTCGGCTGACATGCTTTGCGAATAGTCCCGATCAGCCATAACCTTCGTAAGGTATGAGAGCTTATTTCGATGGTTAGAAAAGACTCGGAATATATAGATGTCGCTGTATATTATCCGTACCGATATTCGATCATATCTCTCTGGATTTGGTTTTATTCCATGGAAAGATTAATATTGATTTTTCCTTTGTGAATTCCTGATTTGTAAAATTATACAATGTCTTTTTTAATGTAAAAATTAGTTTTGTTTATAAGTAATCTTTTCAAGCTAAGTTCTGAAA
>NC_090727.1:57748452-57755952 GCF_036898095.1 Palaemon carinicauda | reverse complement strand
ACTACGGCGATATTCCCAGAGAATTTACCTTAAGGTACCAGAATTCTAACTCCTGGAGCGAGTATCCCTCGTGAAAGGGATATCGCGACATATCAGAGGACGTATTCTAGACACGTCACATGGCAATCTACGACCTGAACAGAGATTCGTCTCGTAGGAGGGAGATTGACGAGATACGAATTCGGGAAAGAAAAAGGGGAGCCGCTCCCAAGGCTTCCCTATCCCCCGATTCGTATGCGTGCCTGGCGCCAATCCTGGCGCCATCTCCATTCCTTTTTGCGTAGCTTAACAACTCGGTGTTTTTTCCTGTTTTTCTCGCAAATCTTGGATTTATTCAGCTTTTCATGGCTTCTTCGTCTTCGTTGGCCTCGGATAAGTTGAGTATAGTGTCTGTTATGTATAACTGTAGGCTCTTGGTAAAATTTTGAGTGATTAATAGGATTAATCTTTGATACAAGAGCCGTAGCCTACCAGAGGTGTCCTGGACACTGTCACTCGCTAGGTATAAATTAGTTAGTCAGAGTGACATTCCTGGTTGTTTTGCTTAATAAAATTTAGCTATTTAGCTTTACATAGGATTTCCTTTCGTGCTTAGTATTATTTGGCGAAGTATTCGCCATTCTGGCCTACGCTAGGCCATGTAGCCTAGTCGTTTGGTCCTAGTACTTAATGCATGATTTTGGTTTTTCCGAGTGTAATTAAAATTTTATTGAAGCTTTAGGCTATATTTTATACATTTTAGACTGTGTGGAATATTTCCAAGATTGTATACGTGAGAGTTTCGGTGAATTAGGTAATCGATTCTCTTGGTGCCTAGGCTAATTGCTTATGGAGCCTTAGTATACTTTATTATACTCCCCGGTTGCTTTCTTTTCTTCGGAGAAGGTATGCAATCCCTTTCCCTCTGTTTAAGCCTTGGGCTTATCCCTAAGTGGTTTTTTCCGAATTTATTTTCGATAAAACTATACTAGGGTGTTACTGTACCTTCCTGTTCCAGCAGAGTCTGGTTCAAAGAGGGACAGAACAACAGAGTTTTTAGTCTGAGTCCGTGTTGTTTGGCTTGGGGCAGAGTCTCCCTCGCTGACCTAACACTTACAAAGGGAGCTGAGCTCCCTTAGGTCACTATCGAAGGTTTCTGTAGTTATGATTCCTTCTTGTGTGATCGACCAGACTAAGTCCTGTTGCTGTTCTCGGGGAGGATAAATCTTCCCTTGGGAGTAGCAACGCCTTCCTTGCTTTGGTGCTCTGGAAGCTGGCAGGTATTATACTACTGCGCTGGCCCTTTCCCTTAGATCTCCCTTAGGCTAAGACAAAGTTCTTGGCTGCGGGTGATCTGTCACTAAAGCAAGGTTGGCAGGACCCTCTTGTCCCTTCCCCCTCTATCTCCGTAATGGCCTAGCCATTACTGTACTGTACCTTGCCGGCCGGCAGAGCTGGCCGGCAGGGGTATTACTGTACTGTATGTCATTCTACTTCTGGACCTAGTATAGGTTGGGATATGGAATTGACTAAGCCCATTGCCGGCCGGCAGAGATGCTGGACGGCAAGGGTCTTATATTTTCGAGTGCTGCCCGGACCTCTCTTGGTCCCTCATCCATGCCTGCCGGCAGAGCCGGACGGCATTGGTCAAGGAAGCCTGAATTAAGTTTCTCCCCTTCCTTATATGCACTCTTTCGGTTGCCGGGCTTGGGGGGTTGTGTACACTCTTATCCCGGCATCCATTCTATTTTCTTCTAGTGCTGTACCTGTCCCGGCGGCCGGCCTATGAGGCCGGCTGACGGCCTATGAGGCCGGCAGCCGGGCAGGTGTAGTCTTCTGGTTCTTTTGCTGCCGGCTGGCATCGGTCTTGTACCTTTGCCGGCCGGCTTATGTCAGTCCTTGTCTGCCGGTCACCAAGAGTGTGGCCGGCAGCTGGGTACTACCTTGTGTAGTTGCTGGCCGGCAATCATTGCCGGCCAACACTGGCTGTTGCTGGCCGGCAGCTGCTGCCGCCGGCACAGGCATTTGAACCAGAGGGCTGCCGCCCTATAGCTGTTAAGTAGTATACTTTAAAGCTAATTGTGGTGTGTGCCGGCCGGCAAAGGCAGGCCGGCACACATCCTCCTATACTGTACTAGTATTCTTCTGTATAGCATATACAGTAAGAAGAAAACTATAGTAAAATTTTAGGTACAGCACTGTATCTTCTAACACTATTGTGTTTTCTTACACAGCCCTTTGCTGTTGCCCTCAGACAGGAAGCAGAGTTCTTCCCCGTCTATTATCCAGGATTTTTAAAATCATTGCCTAGGTGTGAGCTCCACCTGTTTCCTCTGGAAACCTTACATTGGTTACTCTAGTAGAGATAAACCATTTTGATTTTATTATCTGGAAGGCTGCAGCAATGGGTTGTGAGGGAAACACAAGTGTGTGTCTTTAATTTCTGAATTGTTATGCTATACTATGCATATCCAGTGATACATAGTTCACTTGATACTCATGGAAATTTCTTCTCTTTACAGAAGGACACTCCGAAGTGGGGAAGTGCTTTCTGCAATGTCAGCAGCAAGAACCTCTGCGGACATGAGTTTTGTAGGAGACACGCAGCATACGCTGTCTCCAAGGATGATCTCCGGTATTGGGACCCTCAGGTATGTACTGTGTGCACTAACCTGATTAATGAGACATTTAAATAGCTAGGAAGAAGCTTCGTACCTGGGTAAGGGGCTTCCAAAAGTACACTTCTGGCCCTTATCTTCCAAGTGAGAAGATGAGGGCGTATCTTTTCCCTAAGGCATCAGCTGATGCAGTGATTCCCCAGCCTCAAGAGGAGATCCCCTAAGTTCAGATCCAGGTGGATGCTGAAGTCGCGGTCGCGATGCAAGACATCCAGCTAAATGACAGGATATCTGATGTGGACGGGTGTCAGGAGGAAGACCTCCTTGCAGAAGCCCAGGATGAAGTTCAAGCCCCTCTACATCGGCCGGTCTCCCAGTAGAGCTGGGACAGGCCCTCTCTTCTATTGTTGGAATGATCCAACAAATGCAGAAGGAGAATCAGGAGAAGGCGGCTGCAATGGAACTGCGAATGCAGTGCCTTGCAGAATCACATGGGCCCCAGAAAAGCTCAATGTGAAAGACCTTCCTTTGTGCTCGGATGCTAACCCATGGAGGTATGCTGAGCACATGTCGATGACGACTGGAAAGATCGTCATCTCGGATATGCTGGGCTCAGTTCCCCTGGAGGGTGGAATTCTGGCCCAGCAAGGCACCATATCCGGACTGTTATGTCCGGCTGAGGAAGGAACCAGCTTCAAAGGAGGAGGCAGAGCCGAAGGAGGTCATAGTGATGACCAAGCTAAGGCTCAAGCTCTACTTTCATCTTCGATGAAAGAGAGGGGCTTCTCTAACTCAAAGGTAGCTGCATTGAATAGGAAGCTCCCTTCCTTTGTGTCCTCGCCTACTAGAGCCTTCCCCCTTTTACAGAAAGGGTTTCTGGCTGTACTAAAAGCAATCGAGGCCGGCAAGTCTTGCCCCTCCCTAGAGGAGTGTAAACCCTTGTCGCTGGCCCTGCCTATGGACCACAAAGATTGGAAGGACGTCCATCTTACGTTCTAAGTGGGAAAGTTGGAGGCTGATATTGCCGGACGTCAGTTCGGCAAGGACCTCCCTAAGCTGTCTGACTTTCTTTTGCGAAGTGAGTTCGATACAAAAGAAAGACTGACTGCCTCAATGTCTTTTCAGACTACTCTCGAGACGATGGCAAGTGACCCCAAGGTCCATGAAATGTTCATGGTAGTGGCCAAGCCTCATCTGGCCACAGTGACGAAGGACCTTTATGGCTTCGTCAAGGCAAGGAGAGCTTGTAGGGAGTTCGTGTTTACCTCGGCTACAGTGAGGCACGAGCTAAAGAAACTAATCTCCTCCAACATTTGGGGAAAAGACCTTTTTCCCTACCGACTTGCTCAAAGAAGTTTTTGATAAAGCCACCTTGGAGAATAGAAACCTTCTCCAGAAGTGGGACCTGGCTATCAAAAGAAAGTCTTCCCCGGATGAGGGTCCTCAACCAAAGAGGAAGACTATGAGGACTAGGCTACCGTCTCGGCCAGCCAAGCCTCTTAGACAGCAACAGCAACTGCAATTGCCATTGCCCCAGTGCCCCAGATCGTGGCACAAACCCCGACCACCTTTCAGTGGGTACCCCAGGCCGTGTCGACACAGTCCACGGCATTCACCCCAGCGTTCGAAGGGCAGTCTACTTCCTTCCGAGCAAAGCCTAGAGGAGCAGCCAGAGGCTCGTCTAGATGCCCCTCAAGGGGAAGGGGATTCAGGGGTGGTCGTGGTCAGGAAGGCAAGACCTCAGGACGGCAGTCCAAGTGAGGTGATACCGGTAGGAGGGAGACTTCTGAAATTTCGGGATCGGTGGACCTTCGATCCCTGGGCCCACAGCCTACTCAAGAATGGATTGGGCGGGAGCTGGTACAGCACTCCACCCCCGTACCTTCGGTTTTTCCAACACTCCACCCCCGTTATGGAGGAGTACGTTCAAGAACGGTTGGAGAAAAAGGGTGAAGCCCATCAATTTCTAAGGGAGGCTGTTTTGTGTTCCCAAGAAAGACTCGGAAAAGCTCAGAGTCATTCTGGACTTGTCGCCACTTAACAAGTTCATAGTGAATTGCAAATTCAAAATGCTAACACTGCAACACATAAGGACCTTACTGCCCAAGAGGGCATATTCCGTCTCTATAGACTTGTCAGATGCCCCATCGACTCTCCCCCTACCTAGGGTTCAGGCTACAGCGAAGACTATACGCCTTCGGAGCCATGCCATTCGGGCTAAACATAGCCCCAAGGATTTTTACGAAGCTTGCGAGCGTAGCTCTCAAACAATTTCGCCTAAAGGGAATTCAGGTAGTAGCCTACCTGGACGACTGGTTGGTGTGGGCAGCATCCGAGACAGAATGCTTGCAAGCTTCCAGTCAGTGATCCAGTTCCTAGAGTACCTAGGCTTCAAGATCAACAGAAAAAGTCTCGACTTTCTCCATCTCAAAAGTTCCAGTGGCTAAGATCCACTGGGACCTTTTGTCACACCGTTTCTCCACCCCAGCGAAGAAAAGAAAGGAGATAGCGGGTTCTGTCAAGAGACTTCAAGATTCCGAAAGGATATCAAGACACGAGCAGGAGAGAGTACTGCGCTCTCTCCAGTTTGCTTCGGTGACAGACCCAGTGCTAAGAGCACAGCTAAAGGATGCAATCGGAGTTTGGAGAAGTTATGCATCAAACGCGTGAAGAGATCTGAGAAGACCAGCCGCTTCGGCTAAGTACTCTTCTCAGGCCTTGGTCCCAAGCCAGACATCTAAAGAAGTCAGGTTCTTCTTCAGCCACCTCCCCCGTCGGTGACGATTCACTCAGACGCCTCAAAGGAGGGATGGGGAGGTCACTCTCATCGGAAAAAAGTCCAGGGGACTTGGTCCAGGCTATTCAAGACCTTTCTCATAAAACTTTCTAGAAGCTAGGGCAGTGCTCCTTACCTTAAAGAAAGTCTCCCCGCGTCATTCGTTCCACATAAAGTGGTAATAGACAGCGAGGTAGTTGTATGATACTTGAATCGACAAGGATCGACGTCACCACCTTTCAACCAGGTGATGTTGGCCGTCTTCCGATTGGCGGAAAAGAAGAAGTGGTACCTGTCGGCAGTTCACCTTCAAGGAGTCCGCAATGTGACAGCGGACGCTCTATCCAGGTTCACACCGATAGAGTCAGAATGGTCCTTAGACGCAGGATCATTCTCCTTCATTCTGAATCAGTCCCAGAACTGCAGATAGACCTCTTTGCGACGAAAGACAACAAGAAGTTGCCCCTGTACGTGCCCCGTACGAGGACCCCTTAGCGGAATCAGTGGACGCGATGTCCCTCGACTGGAACAGATGGTCCAAGATTTATCTGTTCCCTCCTCACAACCTTCTGTTGAGGGTCCTCAACAAACTGAGATCCTTCAAAGGGTAGCGGCAATAGTGGCCCACAAGTGGCCGAACAGCGTGTGGTTCCTCCTGGCATTGGAACTGTAGCTGAAGTTTGTACCACTACCAGATCCAGTTCTGACCCAGCGAGTCCAGAAGTCAACTGTCTGCGCTTCATTACAGAAAACCCGGACCCTGCAGTTCATGATTTTCTCTCCCTAGCGGTGAGAAAGCGTTTCGGGATTTCGAAAGCCAGTATAGACTTCATTGAGGAATATAAATGCAAATCTACTAGAAGGCAATATGAGTCATCTTGGAGAAAATGGGTGGCCTCTTGTCAAGGCGAAGATTCCGCAGGAGATCTTGACAGACTTCTGCTTATCTTTTTTCCCCACCTCCATGGTCAAGGGTTGGCAGCGAACACGATTTCAGCGTGTAAGTCTGCTTTGACAAGACCCATTCTATATGCCTTCCAGGTCGACCTAGGTAACGAGATCTTTAATAAAGTCCTGAAAGCCTGTGCTAGGCTCAGACCTTCAGCACCTCCAAAGCCCATTTCATGGTCTTTAGACAAGTTCTTCATTTCGCTTCTCTGTTGAGCAATGAAGAATGTGCGTTAAAGGATTTGACACAAAAAGTTATTTTCCTAATTTGCACTCGCGTCCGGGGCCAGGGTTAGTAAGATTGTAGCCTCTCGAGAGAGGCAGGTCGTGTTCAGTTCCCGGATGGGGAAGAACTGAACCTGTTTCCGGATCCTACGTTTCTCGCCAAGAATGAGTTACCCACCAACAGGTGGGGTCCCTGGAGAATCTGCCCTCTGAAAGAAGATGCATCTCTATGTCCAGTAGAATGCCTAAAGGTCTATCTTCATAGAACTTCAGACTTCAAGGGTGGTCAACTATTCAGGGGAGAAACATCAGGCTCAAATTTATCTCTGAATCAACTCAGAGCGAAAATCACATATTTTATTCGCAGAGCGGATCCTGACAATACACCCGCAGGTCACGATCCGAGGAAAGTTGCCTCATTCTTAAATTTCTTTAATTGCATGGATTTTGAACATCTCCATTCATACACTGGCTGGAAGTCTTCCAGAGTGTTCTTTCGCCACTATGCGAAGCAAGTAGAGGAACTAAAAGAGATCTGTGGTAGCAGTGGGTCGCGGTGTTAACCCTACTGTTTAACTCTGCGAGGAACAGTGGTCTTAATTGGGACGATTAATTCCAGGGTGAGTGTGTAGTTACATACTGTACTACAAACTAAGTGAGGGCACTGTGTTGCCCATCCAGACTGTTCCATTTCCGAAGGTGAACCTAGCATAAGTGCAGACATGTGTGCCGAGCGTTTCTAACGCTAATGTCATTGATTTGTAATACAGGCTTTTATGACTTTGATACCTCGGTATCTTAAAAGTGGCATCTAATGTTTTTCTTTCAGACAAACAAGCCCTGTTTACTATCATACTTATGCTTAAAGCTTTGGGTTATCCTCTTCTTATATATATATATATATATATATATATATATATATAATTGTGGTTAACCTGTCTATTTATTGCCTGT
>NC_090727.1:57740952-57743452 GCF_036898095.1 Palaemon carinicauda | reverse complement strand
TTGAAGTGTCTATCCTGGAGGGTATTCAGCCTTGCATGGTGTATCGGCTCCTCCAAGTTGACCAGTTTTTCCGACTTTTTACTAGTCTATGGGTATCATCAATCACTTTATTCATAATTCTGTACATATTATTTTTGTTATAATTCTTGTTAATCTGGTTTTTAAGTATGATGCCTCTTTTTTATTTCTATTAATTCTTATGCTGTCTGGAGACATTGAGTGAAATCCGGGACCAGTACGTCCTAGATTTCGTCAATGTCGTCTTCTGTATTGCAATATTCGTGGTCTTCATGCAAATATCCAAGACCTTACAGTTGCGTCCAGACAGTATGATATTCTTTTGTGCTCAGAAACTTTGATTTCTAATATGAGGCACTCATCTGAGCTCCTTATAACTGGTTTTAAGAAGCCAATAATGTTGAAACGTGATGCCATCCCCAGGGCCAGGGTAATGGCGGTGTATATTAGGACCGAGTGCCCCGATTCTCATAAGTCCTGCTATCAATGTGGATGTCATGAGATTCAGGTAATAAAAGTTTGTTGCAGGCATAACAACTTTTATTTGTGTTCGATCTACCGGAATCCAGACATGGATGATTCTATCTTCGACTGTCTTCTTACCATTATGGCTAAGATACAAGAAGATGATAGAAAGGCTTCTTTTGTCTTTGTTGGTGATTTTAATGCTCACCATAGGGAGTGGTTAAGCTCTATCTCTCCTACCGATCGCCATGGCTTAAGAGCTTTAGACTTTGCCTCTGAATCAGGCTGTGAGCAAATCATAAATGAAGCTACTCACAGGTCTGGTAATTGCTTGGACCTTGTATACACTGACACCCCTGTCGTTATAACTAGTAAGGTTGGTTCTTCAGTCGGGGCATCTGATCATGCCTTGATTTCATTATTAGTGAAGACTGAGCAGCCTGTCCTTGATATATCATATTCTTGTAAAATTTATATGAAATCCCAAGCAGACTGGAATGGGATTTTGCATGATCTTTTGTGCTTGAATTGGTCACAATTTTATAATAGTGTAGATCCTATTGTCCCTTTGAATGAGAATCTAGTCAACATAATTGATAGGTGTATCCCTTCTCGTGTGCTAAGGTACCGAGTGAAGGACAAACCGTGGTTCAATGATGATTGTAGACGTGCTTACTTGGAGAAGCAGGAGGCCTATCACCTTTGGAAGCGCAACAGATCTGATTTGACCTGGAACAACTATACTCAGCTTCGAACTTTTGCTCAACAAGTTTATGCCTCAACTGGAAAGGAGTACAATTTAACCATAAAAGAAACACTTTATGGTACAACTCAGGAACATAAATGGTGGTCTACCCTTAAATCTGCACTCTTTGGTGTAGATGCAACAGTTCCTCCTTTACTTGAACCAGATGGCTCAGTCACTCACTGTCCAAAGGAAAAGGCAACCCTTTTGGCTGATGTTTTTGACAGTAAACAGAGTAATGAAAAACTTGAACTTCCTCATTCCTGTTTTCCTGAGGCTAAACTAACTAGTTTAGCTTTTTGATCTCGTGAGATTAAAGCTCTGTTGGTGGACCTTGATGCTTATGGAGGTGTAGACCCAAATGGTATTTTTCCTTTGTTTTTTATAAGGACTGCAGATTTCTTAGCTCCAAAGTTATCTGTTATTTTGCGCAAGTTAGCAAGAAGAGGAGCTTTTAGCACTTGTTGGAGAATTGGTAATGTTACTCCTTTATGTAAATGTGTTTTTGGTAGCTCAATCCCACTGATTACCGCCCGATTTTCCTAACTACCGTATTATCTGAAATTTTTGAACGTCTTCTGGCAAAACGTCTTAATAGGTTTGCTGAAGGTAATCATCTACTCCCTAGTTTGCAATTTGGTTTTCGAAAAGGCCTTGGAGCATGTGATGCCCTACTTACAATCTCCAATGCTGTACAGAAATCCCTTGATTGTGATCAGGAAGTTCGTATGATTGGCCTTGATTTTAGTGCTGCCTTTGACCGTGTTAATCATGAGGCCCTTGTTTTCAAACTGAAACAGTTGGGAGTGGGTTGGTCGTTTCTTAGCATTATTATTGATTTTTTAAGTAATAGATCCCAAAGAGTTGATGTTGATGGGCACCATAGTGACTATAGGAATGTGATATCCGGTGTTCCACAGGGTAGTGTTCTTGACCCATTACTTTTCATACTATATACACATGACATGGGGTTTGGCCTAAAAAACAAGCTTGTTGCATATGCACATGATGCTACTCTCTTTGCATCAATTCCATCCCCTGAATGTAGATCTGGGGTTGGTGAATCCCTTAATAGAGATTTAGCTAGAATTAGTGCATGGTGCAAATTATGGGGTATGAAGTTGAATCCTAACAAAACTCAAAGTATGATTGTAAGTAGGTCAAGGACGGTGGCTCCTCAACATCCGGATCTCAGTATTGATAATGTTTCTTTAAATTTGTATGACTTTCAAAATCTTAAGTGTGATTCTCGACGGCAAATTCACTTTTGAG
>NC_090727.1:57723452-57730952 GCF_036898095.1 Palaemon carinicauda | reverse complement strand
AGGTCAGCTATGCGAGGACCAGGATGCTGCTTCCCCAAGAGAGGGGAGAATGAAGAAAGAAGTAAGGGTCAGACATACTCTTTCATTCACGCAGACTAAGACCGGGTAACAACGCCCTCAACCTACTGCTACTTGTCCAAAAAGGAGCCTGAGGTTAGACCAGCCGTTGTGCAGCCACCACAGGGCCGATAGAAAACGTATCAAGGATCCTGTGGGTCACGTCTTGCAGGTAGTGGGCTGTGAAGGTCGTCTGACGCTTCCAGACCCCAGCTTGAAGTACCTGCGTCACAGAGAAGTTTCTCTTGAAGGCCAGGGATGTAGCAACACCCCTGACATCGTGTGCCCTAGGGCGACGTGATGGAGGAGGGTCTGGATTCAAGGCATGGTGGATAACCCTTCGAATCCAAGCTGAGATGGTGTTCCTGGTGACCCTCCTCTTAGTCCTGCCTGTGCTCACAAACAAAGCTCGCACTTGAGGACGGACTGCAGCCGTTTTCTTCAAGTAGTGCCTCAGACACCTCACTGGACATAGTAGCAGCTGGTCTGGGTCGCTTGTTACAGAACGGAGACTCGCGATCCTGAAAGAGACGAAGCGAGGATCCGGCACTCCAGGATTCTGAGTCTTGGCAACAAACTCAGGGATGAACCTGAACGTTACCTCCCCCCATCCCCTTGAATGGGCGATGTCGTACGAGAGACCATGAAGTTCACTAACCCGCTTGGCCGAAGCCAAAGCGAGTAGGAAAATCGTCTTCCAAGACAGGTGGCGATCGGAGGCCTGGCGTAATGGTTTGAAGGGAGGTCTCTTAAGAGCCCTGAGGACTCGAACCACGTTCCAAGGAGGAGGTCTCACTTCCGACTGGGGGCAGGTAAGCTCATAGCTATGTATGAGTAAAGAGAGTTCTAGCGATGAAGAAATATCCACGCCCTTCAGCCTGAAGGCCAAGCTTAAGGCTGAGCGATAGCCTTTCACTGCCGAGACAGAAAGGCGCATTTCTTCTCGCAGATAAACGAGGAAGTCCGCTATTGCTGGAATAGTGGCATCGAGTGGAGAGATACCCCTCCCACGACACCAACCACAAAAGACTCTCCACTTTGCTTGGTAGACTCCCTCAGAGGACCTTCGCAGGTTCCTAGACATTCTCTCCGCAACCTGTTGCGAAAAGCCTCTCTCCGTGAGGAGACGCTGGATAGTCTCCGGGTGTGAAGCCGAAGCGAGGCCACGGCCTTGTGAGGGACGCCGGAGTGGGGTTGTCTGAGAAGCTCGTTTCGTGGAGGAAGTTCCCTCGGGAGCTCCGTCAGGAGCTGCAGAAGGTCCAGGAACCATTCCGCGTGATGCCATAGCGGAGCTACCAGAGTCATCGAACAGTTGACCGATAGTCTGGTCATGTTGAGCACCCTTCTCATCAGA
Organism: Palaemon carinicauda; assembly: GCF_036898095.1. Classification (NCBI taxonomy): domain Eukaryota; kingdom Metazoa; phylum Arthropoda; class Malacostraca; order Decapoda; family Palaemonidae; genus Palaemon; species Palaemon carinicauda. The sequence goes on along the minus strand of NC_090727.1, from coordinate 57,729,541 downwards.
CAGAACGGTGGGAAGGCGTACACGTCGATGTTGTCCCACCGTTGCTGGAAAGCATCTTGCCAGAGTGCCTTGGGGTCCGGGACTGGGGAGCAGTACAGGGGCAGCTTGAAGTTCAATGCTGTCGCGAACAAGTCCACAGTCGTGGAACCCCACAAAGTCAGGACTTTGTTGGCTATCTGAGGATCCAAAGATCACTCGGTACTCACTATCTGCGAGGCCCTGCTCAGACTGTCGGCGAGCACATTCCTCTTGCCAGGAATGAAGCGAGCTGATAGTGTTATCGAGTGGATTTCGGTCCACCTAAGAATCTCTACTGCAAGATGGGATAGCTGCTGTGAAAGAGTGCCTCCCTGCTTGTTGATATAAGCCACTACAGTGGTGTTGTCGCTCATCACCACCACGGAGTGACCCGCCAGGTACTGTTGGAACTGCTGAAGAGCCAGAAAGACGGCCTTCAATTCTAGCAGGTTGATGTGTAGGCACTTTTCTGATTCTGACCAAAGTCCTGAGGCCCTCAGGCACAGAACGTGTGCCCCCAACCCTTCTTTTGACGCGTCCGAAAACAGAGTCAATTCCGGGGGGAGGACGAGAAGACTCACTCCCTTCCGCAGGTTCTCGTCGACCAGCCACCACCGCAAGTCTGTCTGTTCCAAATACCCCATCGGGTTCAGAATGTCTGGAGAATCGGATCCTTGATTCCACCGGGACTTCAGCCGCCACTGGAGGGATCTCATCCTGAGGCGGCTATTTGGAACCAGACGAGCCAGGGAGGATAGGTGACCTAAGAGACGCAACCACGACTGGGCGGGCAGCTCTTCTCGCCTGAGGAAGGGTTCCACCACCCTCCTCAGCCTTGCTATCCGGTCGTCTGATGGAAAGGCTTTGTGGAGATTGGTGTCTATTAGCATGCCTAGATAAACCATTCGTTGGGACGGCTGCAGAGAGGACTTCTCGAGGTTTACCACGATCCCCAGATCCTGGCAAAGATCCAGAAGCCTGTCTCAGTGCCGAAGAAGGGTCGACTCCGAGTCTGCTAGGATCAGCCAATCGTCCAGATAACGAAGGAGACGAATGCCGTTCCTGTGCGCCCAAGATGAAATCAGGGTGAACACACTGGTGAACACCTGAGGAGCTGTGGAGAGACCGAAACACAGCACCTTGATCTGATAGATCTTGTCGTCTATGCAGAGTCTCAGGTACTTCCTGGAAGACGGATGGATTGGGATCTGGAATTACGCGTCCTTTAGATCCAGTGTGCACATGAAGTCTTGTGGTCTCACCGCAAGTCTAACCGTGTCTGCTGTCTCCATGCTGAACCGGGTTTGCTTGACAAACCTGTTCAGAGCTGAGAGGTCGATGAAAGGTCTCCAGCCTCCAGACGCCTTCTTTACAAGAAAGAGTCGACTGAAGAAGCCTGGGGAGCCGTCGACGACCTCCTGGATAGCACCCTTCTCTAGCATGGTCTCGACTTCGGCCTGAAGGGCCAGCCCCCTCAACGACACTAGATTCTCTGTCAGGGGAGGTTGAGATGTTGTGAACGGGACGCGATAGCCTTGGCCGATCACTGAGACCGTCCAAGCATCGGCCCCGTGTTGCTGCCACCTGCGGAAGCAACGCTGAAGGCATCCCCCCACAGGTGGACATGCATGGGGACTGCCACTCCTAGGGCTTGCGGCCGCGGCCGCTACCCCTAGGAGTCTTGCCTCCCCTGGAGGACTTGCCGCCCCTCTTGACCTTGGCTGGAAAGGGCTGGGGCTTAGACACCACTTTCTTAACTGCCGGTGCCTGCTTTGGAGCCTTACGAGGCTGCTGCTGCTGCTGCGGCGGAGCTGGAGGCTTATAGGGCCGAGCTGTAAGGGCCCTATGGAGGAGGGCGTCCGTGCTGGATTTCCTTCACCTCTCAACCGCTCGCTCCATGTCCTGTGGCTCAAACAGGTTCTCCCCAAGAAGGGAAGCATTTCTGAGCCTACGCACATCCACGGCGGGGACCTTCGGATGGAATCTCTCGGTCACTGCATCGCGCCGCTTCAACACCGAGTTGGCCCACAGGGTGGTGACCTGGTGCGCCAAAAACTCGATGGAGCGGGTGCCCGAGAGTAAGAAGGTCTCCAGGGCCTTCCTATTGGTCTCCTTAGACAAGTCCTCGGAGCGCAATAGGATGCCCAGAGTTCCTAGCCAAAAATCTAGCCACGAAGTGGCCTGCATGGCACACTTCGCGACCTTTTCATGGCTAAGGATCTCTGCCGCCGAGAACGACACCTGCCGGGCAGAGAGCTTCTCAAGAGGAACTCCCTTCGCCAGCTCCTCCACGGAGTGATGGAGAGGAAGAGCGAGACTGGACTCACCCAAGATCTCAAAATACCTCTTCTGCTGAAGACGAGGAGGGGGGATGAGCTTGTTCCCGGCAGAGGAATGACTGGAGGAGGCAAGAATCGCGAGCTGGGCGTTGGCCCTGGCTCTGGCACTCTTCAGACCCAAAGACCAGGGCAAAGCCGCACTGGACTTAGGGGCCTTCCGAACGTCGAACACTTCGTCCAAGATAGTGTCCTTGCCTTCACGGGGGGCGATCACGGGGTCCATAAGCCCATTGAGTTTCCTCACCAGGCTCAGGACCTGCCAGAAGGCATGTTCGGATTCCTGCTGATCTCCTCCTTGCGGGCTGGCAGCTAAGTCTCCTGTCCCCGGAATCTCTTCCTGGGGTGAAGCGTGGACGTTCCCCCGGGGAGCCGCGGGTTCCTGGCTAATCCTCGAAGATGATTTCAGGACGGTCTTGGAGTCCTTGGATTCCCTCCTGGGAGGGATACAGGATCCCAACAAAGAGGTTCGAAGAGCCCCTTCCGCACGAGACGACTCTCCTCCATGAAGAGAAGGCTCCCCCCTTGGTGCTGAGGGGAAGACTACCGCTTCACTGGATTCACCCAAGGACGGAAAAGCCTCGTCCATGGGAGAAGGAGAAAACGCTCGAGCAGGAGAAGGGGCCTTCGCGACAGACCTCTTGGGAACCAACTTCGCCCTGGGGGAAGTCACCACGAAGTCCACTCCTCTCTTTCTCTTCAGCGTAGGAGAGGCAGCCATTGGTTTGTTGCCCTGATCGGCGAGTGCTGGTTCATTACCCTCACTAACGCATGCATCAGAGGACCAAACCAAGTCTGTTGCTCCACGGACACAGAGTCCGAAATCCTCGCTGGAGGGAAAGGGATCGGGCGATCCTTTGGAGTGGACACCACAGGACCTGCCTGAAAAGAAGGGGGGGAAGAAAGATGCACTAACCTCTCCGCAGTGTCTTCCCTGTTCTGCACAAGAGTCCTGCGTTTAGATGGAGGCGATACAGAGTGCTGTCTGGAAACACGCGTTCCTGCTGCTACCACTGGCTGCGAAATTCGCGCGAAGGGGAAGGGTCGCATGGGCGCGCAGGCGAGCGGTCGCGCAGGCGAGCGGTCGCGCAGGCGAGCGGTCGCGCGGGCGAGTGGGCGGGAGGGCGTACAGGTGAACGAGCGCGTTGGTGAGGGAACACGTTGCCGTGTGGGCTAGTGAGAACGCTCCGAAGATCGCTGGAGACGTAGGTCAGGAGACCTGTAGCGCGAGGGAGAGCGATTGCGAGCAGGCGATCGGTGGTGAGCTGGCGAACGCTGGCTCGCAGGTGAGTGAGGGCGCGTTGTCACATGGTGAAGCGTTGGCGAGCGATAGCGCGCAGGACGCGCAGGTGAATGATCGCGCGAGGGCGAGCTAGCAGAGGGCGAACCATGTCCTTCCAGAATCTCTGGCCAACGACGCGTTGGAGACCACGTGCGCGCAGGCTGTAGGTCACGCGGGCGATCCGGAGATCGCCGATGATCAGGTGATCGTTGACGCGTAGGAGAACGCTGATGAGCAAGCGATACTAGGATCGTCTGCGAACGCTGGCGAGCAGGTGATCGCTGGCGAGCAAGAGGGCGACGCGTGAAATCCTGTGAAGGAGCAGTTGGCGCGGCGCATTCAGGAACAGGAAGAGCGTAGGCACGTGGGCGAACATGTGCTTTAGAAACACGCACTGGAGAACGCGGACGATGTTGAGTAGAAACAAGATGAGGATCGCGAGAGAGCTCAGGAGACTGATGGCGCGCAGGGCGCCCAACAGGGACTGCAGGATGTTCAGAGACCACAGGGGAGCGCTGGCGAGCCAGAGGGCGATGATCCTCAAAAGAGCGCTGACGAACGGGAGAGCGCTGACGATCAGAAGAGCGCTGACGATCAGAAGAGCGCTGACGAGCAGGAGAGCCCCTGTGCGCTAACACTGCAGAAGGGCGAGCAGGGGAACGCTGGCGGGCTGAGCCCTCTTCAGGAACCACAGGATAGAGGATGTCCTCAGGAGAGCACTGGCGAGAAGGAGGGCGAACATCAGGAGAGCGCCGGCGAACAGGTGAGCGCTGACGAGCAGGAGAGCATTGACGAGCAGGAGAGCACTGACGAGCAGGAGAGCGCCTGTGCGTTAACGCTGCACGTGAAAGGGAAGAATCCCTTTGCCCCGAAGGGACCGTTGCCCGTCGGGTGACGAGGTCCCCAGAAGATGAAGTTCTAGCAGGAGTAGGAGACCGATCCACAGAGAAGTCCAAAGGAGCAGGAGCTGTAGGCTGAATACGACGAGGAGAGTCCCCTTCGGAGGAAGACGATCCAAAAAGGCGCCTCTTAACCCCTTTATAAAGGGATGGGAGGCCCTTGTGACGCAGAGGACGGTGAGCCTTACGGCGAAGGCGGCCGCGGGGAAGATCATCAGGACCATCAGTCCTCCGAAGGGGAGTCTCAGTCAAGGCACTCCCTTTAGAGGGAAGCTGGACAGCAGACGAGCCCGTAGGACTCACTTCCCCCTTCAAAGGATGTACGGAAGGGGGAAGAGAGCTGTCAGCACCAACATCCTCAACTGCACCTGCAGAGGATTGCCCTGCCCCGTCGGAGGCCTCTGCCACCACGACGTCGACGATACACAGAGGGTCTACCTCTGCTACCGCCGGCGACTGCTTAACGGCGGCCCCCAACGAGACAAGGTCAATCAGGGCAACCCTGGAGGGCAAGCCCTTAAGCCCCAGGGAAGCCCAAATCTGTAAAATATCATCATTAGACAATGAATTATCAATAACCTCCCCCGGAGGAGGAGGGGGAATCGCCCCGCTATGGGAGGCGACGCCCTCTCCCCCCAACCAAGGTCGGGAAACAGAACTAGGGCCTGCGCTACCACTCGGCCAACTCTCCCTAGGACCCGGACGAGGGGGAGCTTCGGAGGAGGTTTGGGCGAAGAAAGAAGAGTCCCGAGAACCTTCCTCCTTCAAGGCAACCCCCGAGTCTCTCTTGGACTTCTTCTTATGCCGGCGGCCAAACCTCTCCCACTGGGAGGCAGACCACTCCCTACACTCACTACACATGTTTTCCTGGTCACACCGTCGGCCCCGACACTGAGGGCAAAGGGTGTGAGGATCCGTATCCAAGGCCGACATAAAGGTCCCACAAGGGCGGCCGGCAATACCAGGGCACGTACGCATAGCAAAGATAAAGTTAGTCAACTTCAAACACACACACAAGCTGTAGAGAAAAAGCAGAAAAAAGATTAAAGGCTGTCAACGAGGACGATGGACAGACACGTCTGTTCATCGCTGAGCCAAAAGTGAAGTGAAGCAAGTCACCGGTATTTGGGGGGGGGGGGGTAGCTTGCCCTACCCCCTGCTAACTAGCGCGGGGGTAATTAACCCTCGTTGAAACTATTGGCTCGTCATTTCAGCTGCGCTAAAAGGTAAACCCAATGTAAATAGCGTGGTTTGTATTTCGGTTACGGAACAATCAGATTTTTATATGACCAATACTTATAGAAAGGAAATTATTGATATATTGGAAATTATGAACCATTTTCAATTGACCTTTTAATAAAGATAAAACTATTTTGAGACGAATTGGAATAATGCATTGTTCGAAAATCATGCATTGCAAGAATGTAATTAACTAAGGATTATTTTTCTTCAAATTTTATATACATACATCCACATGTGTACATAAATATACAAATATTTACATATTTGCATACATACATATGCATATATACACATACATAAGTATATCTATCG
>NC_090727.1:57718452-57720952 GCF_036898095.1 Palaemon carinicauda | reverse complement strand
AATACTCCGTAAACAAAATCTATATCAAAACACTAGTTTTGTGGATTGATTTCGTAATATAAAGTAGTATAGTATCGATCTCTTAAATGTATGGCCCGTGGTAAGATCCAAGTTGGGTACTCAACTATACTAAAAAAAAATTAGAGGTACATCTGCACGAACTCCCAGAGTGCCCTTTTAGCTCGGAAAGGTTTCCTAATAGCCGACTGGTTGGACAAAATAATTCTAACCAATCAGCTAGTAGGATATTATTCCGAGCTAAAAGGTCACCCTGCGAGTCAGTGCAAGTGCACCACATTAAAAAAAAATACTATAGTCAACCCAGATGTTATAGAGAAAAGAACTCACGCATGGCCAAGAGAAAAATTTATGAGATTAAGAACTTCACCGTGAAGGACAGTATGAATCGCAAGACTCTTCTATTGGCAACACTACTTCTAATAAGAAATTAATATTGTATATACATGCTTTTTACGTTCATACACATACATACACACAAACACAACTTACAAATGTTTGAATATAAGAACTATTCTTTACCTCTTAATAAAAAGAAAAGTTTGCAAGTAAATTTGATTAATATTCATTAAAGGGAATTAGTTTGAATAGCTATAGTATGGAAAACGCTTACAATCCCAACTCCCTTGGAATTCATGACTAGTACAGTAAGCCTCTGCAAAAAGAACTGACCGTATCCAAGTAATTAACCAGCTAATGGAACAAGTTTGAATGAACAACTACAGGCTGAAGATGGAACTGTTTTAGGAAAGAAACTTGTAAGCCCGTTTCAGAAATGAAAGTGACGCCTGCTGGGTCCAGCAAGAAACGTTCTGTCCACTGCACCGTTGTGTTCTCTCGTTTCTTTCCTTGCATTTGACACCAAAATTTATTGATTTCTGTCTACTCTAAAAAGCCATTGTTTTCTTCAATTAATCGATAATTACTAATGAACAAAGATCAGAATCATTCAATCAAGTGCACCATTGTAATTTCCTGCCCCACTTGTATTATTTTGATAAACCGAACATTTACTGTGCACTTTGTGTTTTTTAATTACTATTCAACAACAACAAAAATCCTTCTAACATACACAGCAATTTTCAGACGGATCGGCTGAGTATTATGGGAGGATTGACTGATTGATTAGGAGTTATATGGCATCCTGAAACCTAAGGTCCTTGACGCTGATATCAAGGGAGGAGTAAACTTTTGAGATTAGTACCTAGAAAACGATTAATGGCTTAAATTATTATTGGTCTGACAACTTTCTGTCAAGTAAACTATAAGTACTCTTTTAGAGTCTATATACAGAGTTTCATGCTGATCCAGTGTTTATTAACAGTATTCGAAATTTATTCATTTACTCTCTCTAATTACTAGTAATACAGAATTTGGAAAATTATGCTCAGGTGTTCGATAGATTCTAACATATAGAATGTTCCTAACAAGTTTCATGACTATCGGTTAACGAATAACTGAAGCGTAATAAAAATAAGTGTACACACACCAAGTACAAGAACAACACAAGTAGTGACTTTACATACAGGCCTTCAGCCTTTAAAAATTAACGGTATGACAAACCACTATGTCTGGCGTTTATAGACCGAGAAAACTTTTGATTTTGTCAAAATTTCAGCCGTAATAAAAGCCCTTCAAAGAATCTCATGTGAAAACAATTGAAGATATCTGTACGGGAATTAAAGCAATACTAAAACGACATATAATAAGAAAATTCAGATTGTGAAAGGAGTTAGACATTGAGACCCCAATGGTAGTTTAAGAATTTGAAATAGGAAAATGTAAGAATTAACATTAATGGGAAATACTTTAACTATAAGATTTGCAGATGACAAGTTCTATTTGGTGAATTATGGGATAAATTGCAAATGATTATGGAAGATGTGAATGGAGAAAGCAGAAATGTCAGACTGAAAGTAAATTGAGTAAAACTATAATAATGTTCAATGAAAATACAAACCTACAAATAAAGGGTTATGGATGAACCTCTAGAGATTTTAATGAATTCACACACTTAGGGCATACACCAAATCCTTCCCCAAGACATGAACCCAAAACTTGTTAATGAATGTACACACTTAGGGCATACACCAAGTGCTTCCCTGGATATGAGCCCAAAATTTCAAGAAGGATAATCATGGGCTGGAGACCTTTCGGTAAACAAAATGAGATTATGAAAAGTAAAATGATACTTACTCTAGAATATAAAAGTATTCAATGAGAGGTTCCTACCAGTATCAACTTATTCATCAGTAGCTTTGAGCCTTACTAAAACCTTAGAACATAAGCCAGTTAAAACTGAAAGATCCATGGAAAGAATAATTGTATGGTATCCAATAAATATAAACTATCAAGGAATTATAGCATATTATAATACTTTGAAATAAAAAAAAAAAAAAAAAAAAACAGATTCTACAGTAATTAAAACGGCCAAACCTAGAACAGAATAAACATAATATCGTACAACATACAAAAGATAATC
>NC_090727.1:57703452-57710952 GCF_036898095.1 Palaemon carinicauda | reverse complement strand
CCAGAGCATTACTGTATCTGTGGATTCTCAGAACGTGCCGTACTCCCCGGAGGTAATTTTTCCCGGTCGACTAGACCTAGAGACCTAAGATGTTACCGTTATACATCTTTTCAACTAACTATAAACTATGTTAGAGCTTCCTGCCCCCTACAGGGAAGAGTCCTACTAGACTCTGGAAAAGTCTCGAAGAGTACATATATCTATGTATGAATACCAGGCAAGCTAATATAGTGGTCTCGCCCTATATTAAGTGAAGCATAGTTTGTAAAGGACCACTGCGTCAATATGAAATATCAACCAGTTTTCCGCACAATACTTGTATTGGACAAAGGTTTTATATCCGCATAGGAGGAAAACCAATGCAACATAGCTTGCATAAAGGAACAATTCTATTAGAATTATCCCAGATAAGGTACATAGAATGAATGCTCAATTATTCCAATAAATTGACACAGGTGAAGGAGACGCAAGGTTCTCAAGAACCAGATTATTGACAGGCAATAAATAGACAGGTTAACCACAATTATATATATATATATATATATATATATATATATATATATATATATATAAGAAGAGGATAACCCAAAACTTTAAGCATAAGTATGATAGTAAACAGAGCTTGTTTGTCTGAAAGAAAAAACATTAGATGCCACTTTTAAGATACCGAAGTCATAAAAGCCTGTATTACAAATCAATGACATTAGCGTTAGAAACGCTCGGCACACATGTCTGCACTTATGCTAGGTTCACCTTCGGAAATGGAACAGTCTGGATGGGCAACACAGTGCCCTCACTTAGTTTGTAGTACAGTATGTAACTACACACTCACCCTGGAATTAATCGTCCCAATTAAGACCACTGTTCCTCGCAGAGTTAAACAGTAGGGTTAACACCGCGACCCACTGCTACCACAGATCTCTTTTAGTTCCTCTACTTGCTTCGCATAGTGGCGAAAGAACACTCTGGAAGACTTCCAGCCAGTGTATGAACGGAGATGTTCAAAATCCATACAATTAAAGAAATTTAAGGATGAGGCAACTTTCCTCGGATCGTGACCTGCGGGTGTATTGTCAGGATCCGCTCTGCGAATAAAATATGTGATTTTCGCTCTGAGTTGATTCAGAGATAAATTTGAGCCTGATGTTTCTCCCCTGAATAGTTGACCACCCTTGAAGTCTGAAGTTCTATGAAGATAGACCTTTAGGCATTCTACTGGACATAGAGATGCATCTTCTTTCAGAGGGCAGATTCTCCAGGGACCCCACCTGTTGGTGGGTAACTAATTCTTGGCGAGAAACGTAGGATCCGGAAACAGGTTCAGTTCTTCCCCATCCAGGAACTGAACACGACCTGCCTCTCTTGAGAGGCTACAATCTCACTAACCCTGGCCCCGGACGCGAGTGCAAAATAGGAAAATAACTTTTTGTGTCAAATCCTTTAACGCACACTCTTCATTGCTCAACAGAGAAGCGAAATGAAGAACTTGTCTAAAGACCATGAAATGGGCTTTGGAGGTGCTGAAGGTCTGAGCCTAGCACAGGCTTTCGGGACTTTATTAAAGATCTCGTTACCTAGGTCGACCTGGAAGGCATATAGAATGGGTCTTGTCAAAGCAGACTTACACGCTGAAATCGTGTTCGCTGCCAACCCTTGACCATGGAGGTGGGGAAAAAAGATAAGCAGAAGTCTGTCAAGATCTCCTGCGGAATCTTCGCCTTGACAAAAGGCCACCCATTTTCTCCAAGATGACTCATATTGCCTTCTAGTAGATTTGCACTTATATTCCTCAAGGAAGTCTATACTGGCTTTCGAAATCCCGAAACGCTTTCTCACCGCTAAGGAGAGAAAATCATGAGCTGCAGGGTCCGGGTTTTCTGTAATGAAGCGCAGACAGTTGACTTCTGGACTCGCTGGGTCAGAACTGGATCTGGTAGTGGTACAAACTTCAGCTACAGTTCCAATGCCAGGAGGAACCACACGCTGTTCGGCCACTTGTGGGCCACTATTGCCGCTACCCTTTGAAGGATCTCAGTTTGTTGAGGACCCTCAACAGAAGGTTGTGAGGAGGGAACAGATAAATCTTGGACCATCTGTTCCAGTCGAGGGACATCGCGTCCACTGCTTCCGCTAAGGGGTCCTCGTACGGGGCACGTACAGGGGCAACTTCTTGTTGTCTTTCGTCGCAAAGAGGTCTATCTGCAGTTCTGGGACTGATTCAGAATGAAGGAGAATGATCCTGCGTCTAAGGACCATTCCGACTCTATGGGTGTGAACCTGGATAGAGCGTCCGCTGTCACATTGCGGACTCCTTGAAGGTGAACTGCCGACAGGTACCACTTCTTCTTTTCCGCCAATCGGAAGACGGCCAACATCACCTGGTTGAGAGGTGGTGACCTCAATCCTTGTCGATTCAAGTATCTCACAACTACCTCGCTGTCTATCACCACCTTATGTGGATCGAATGACGCGGGGAGACTTTCTTTAAGGTAAGGAGCACTGCCCTAGCTTCTAGAAAGTTTTATGTGAAAGGTCTTGAATAGCCTGGACCAAGTCCCCTGGACTTTTTTCCGATGAGAGTGACCTCCCCATCCCTCCTTCGAGGCGTCTGAGTGAATCGTCACCGACGGGGGAGGTGGCTGAAGAAGAACCTGACTTCTTTAGATGTCTGGCTTGGGACCAAGGCCTGAGAAGAGTACTTAGCCGAAGCGGCTGGTCTTCTCAGATCTCTTCACGCGTTTGATGCATAACTTCTCCAAACTCCGATTGCATCCTTTAGCTGTGCTCTTAGCACTGGGTCTGTCACCGAAGCAAACTGGAGAGAGCGCAGTACTCTCTCCTGCTCGTGTCTTGATATCCTTTCGGAATCTTGAAGTCTCTTGACAGAACCCGCTATCTCCTTCCTTTTCTTCGCCGGGGTGGAGAAATGGTGTGACAAAAGGTCCCAGTGGATTCCCAGCCACTGGAACTTTTGAGATGGAGAAAGTCGAGACTTTTTCTGTTGATCTTGAAGCCTAGGTACTCTAGGAACTGGATCACTTGACTGGAAGCTTGCAAGCATTCTGTCTCGGATGCTGCCCACACCAACCAGTCGTCCAGGTAGGCTACTACCTGAATTCCCTTTAGGCGAAATTGTTTGAGAGCTACGCTCGCAAGCTTCGTAAAAATCCTTGGGGCTATGTTTAGCCCGAATGGCATGGCTCCGAAGGCGTATAGTCTTCGTTGTAGCCTGAACCCTAGGTAGGGGGAGAGTCGATGGCTAATTGGAATGTGCCAGTAGGCGTCTGACAAGTCTATAGAGACGGAATATGCCCTCTTGGGCAGTAAGGTCCTTATGTATTGCAGTGTTAGCATTTTGAATTTGCAATTCACTATGAACTTGTTAAGTGGCGACAAGTCCAGAATGACTCTGAGCTTTTCCGAGTCTTTCTTGGGAACACAAAACAGCCTCCCTTAGAAATTGATGGGCTTCACCCTTTTTCTCCAACAGTTCTTGAACGTACTCCTCCATAACGGGGGTGGAGTGTTGGAAAAACCGAAGGCACGGGGGTGGAGTGTTGGAAAAACCGAAGGCACGGGGGTGGAGTGCTGTACCAGCTCCCGCCCAGTCTATTCTTGAGTAGGCTGTGGGCCCAGGGATCGAAGGTCCACCGATCCCGAAATTTCAGAAGTCTCCCTCCTACCGGTATCACCTCACTTGGACTGCCGTCCTGAGGTCTTGCCTTCCTGACCACGACCACCCCTGAATCCCCTTCCCCTTGAGGGGCGTCTAGACGACTCTCTGGCTGCTCCTCTAGGCTTTGCTCGAAAGGAAGTAGACTGCCCTTCGAACGCTGGGGTGAATGCCGTGGACTGTGTCGACACGGCCTGGGGTACCCACTGAAAGGTGGTCGGGGTTTGTGCCACGATCTGGGGCACTGGGGGCAATGGCAATTGCAGTGTCTGTTGCTGTCTAAGAGGCTTGGCTGGCCGAGACGGTAGCCTAGTCCTCATAGTCTTCCTCTTTGGTTGAGGACCTTCATCCGGGGAAGACTTTCTTTTGATAGCCAGGCCCCACTTCTGGAGAAGGTTTCTAATCTCCAAGGCGGCTTTATCAACAACTTCTTTGACCAAGTCGGTAGGGAAAAAGGTCTTTTCCCCAAATGTTGGAGGAGATTAGTTTCTTTAGCTCGTGCCTCACCGTAGCCGAGGTAAACACGAACTCCCTACAAGCTCTCCTTGCCTTGACGAAGCCATAAAGGTCCTTCGTCACTGTGGCCAGATGAGGCTTGGCCACTACCATGAACATTTCATGGACCTTGGGGTCACTTGCCATCGTCTCGAGAGTAGTCTGAAGAGACATTGAGGCAGTCAGTCTTTCTTTTGTATCGAACTCACTTCGTAAAAGAAAGTCAGACAGCTTAGGGAGGTCCTTGCCGAACTGACGTCCGGCAATATCAGCCTCCAACTTTCCCACTGAGAACGTAAGATGGACGTCCTTCCAGTCTTTGTGGTCCATAGGCAGGGCCAGCGACAAGGGTTTACACTCCTCTAGGGAGGGGCAAGACTTGCCGGCCTCGATTGCTTTTAGTACAGCCAGAAACCCTTTCTGTAAAAAGGGGAAGGCTCTAGTAGGCGAGGACACAAAGGAAGGGAGCTTCCTATTCAATGCAGCTACCTTTGAGTTAGAGAAGCCCCTCTCTTTCATCGACGATGAAAGTAGAGCTTGAGCCTTAGCATGGTCCATCACTATGACCTCCTTCGGCTCTGTCTCCTCCTTTGAAGCTGGTTCCTTCCTCAGCCGGACATAACAGTCCGGATATGATGCCTTGCTGGGCCAGAATTCCACCCTCCAGGGGAACTGAGCCCAGCTTATCCGAGATGACGATCTTCCCAGTCGTCATCGGCATGTGCTCAGCATACCTCCATGGGTTAGCATCTGAGCACAAGGGAAGGTCTTTCACATTGAGCTTTTTCTGGGGCCCATGTGATTCTGCAAGGCACTGCATTCGCAGTTCCATTGCAGCCGCCTTCTCCTGATTCTCCTTCTGCATTTGTTGGATCATTCCAACAATAGAAGATAGGGCCTGTCCCAGCTCTACTGGGAGACCGGCCGATGTAGAGGGGCTTGAACTTCATCCTGGGCTTCTGCCAGGAGGTCTTCCTCCTGACACCCGTCCACATCAGACATCCTGTCATCTAGCTGGATGTCTTGCATCGTGACCGCGACTTCAGCATCCACCTGGATCTGAACTTAGGGGATCTCCTCTTGAGGCTGGGGAAACACTGTATCAGCTGATGCCTTAGGGAAAGGATACGCCCTCATCTTCTCACTTGGAAGATAAGGGCCAGAAGTGTTCTTTTGGAAGCCCCTTACCCAGGTACGAAGCTTCTTCCTAGCTATTTAAATGTCTCATTAATCAGGTTAGTGCACACAGTACATACCTGAGGGTCCCAATACCGGAGATCATCCTTGGAGACAGCGTATGCTGCGTGTCTCCTACAAAACTCATGTCCGCAGAGGTTCTTGCTGCTGACATTGCAGAAAGCACTTCCCCACTTCGGAGTGTCCTTCTGTAAAGAGAAGAAATTTCCATGAGTATCAAGTGAACTATGTATCACTGGATATGCATAGTATAGCATAACAATTCAGAAAGGAAAGACACACACTTGTGTTTCCCTCACAACCCATTGTTGCAGCCTTCCAGATGATAAAATCAAAATGGTTTATCTCTTCTAGAGTAACCAATGCAAGGTTTCCAGAGGAAACAGGTGGAGCTCACACCTAAGCAATGATTTTAAAAACCTGGATAATAGACAGGGAAGAACTCAGCTTCCTATCTGAGGGCAACAGCAAAGGGATGTGCAAGAAAACACAATAGTGTTAGAAGATACAGTGCTGTACCAAAACCTTTACTATAGTTTTCTTCTTACTGTATATGCTATACAGAAGAATACTAGTACAGTATAAGGGGGATGTGTGCCGGCCTGCCTTTGCCGGCCGGCACACACCACAACTAGCTTTAAAGTATACTACTTAACAGCTATAGGGCGGCAGCACTCTGGTTCAAATGCCTGTGCCGGTCGGCAGCTACTGCCGGCCGGTAACAGCCAGTGTTGGCCGGCAATGGCTGCCGGCCAGCAACTACACAAGGTAGTACCCAGCTGCCGGCCACACTCTTGGTGACCGGCAGACAAGGGCTGACATAAGCCGGCCGGCAAAGGTACAAGACCGATGCCAGCCGGCAGCAAAAGAACCAGAGAACTACACCTGCCCGGCTGCCGGCCTCATAGGCCGGTAGCCGGCCTATGAGGCCGGCAGCCGGGACAGGTACAGCACTAGAAGAAAATAGAATGGATGCCGGGATAAGAGTGTACACAACCTCCAAGCCCGGTAACCGAAAGAGTGCATATAAGGAAGGGGAGAAACTAATTCAGGCTTCCTTGACCAATGCCGTCCGGCTCTGCCGGCAGGCATGGATGAGGGACCAAGAGAAGTCCGGGCAGCACTCGAAAACATAAGACCCTTGCCGGCCAGCAGCTCTGCCGGCCGACAATGGGCTGAGTCAATTCCACATCCAAACCTATACTAGGTCCAGAAGTAGAACGACGTACAGTACAGTAAGACCCCTGCCGGCCAGCTCTGCCGGCCGGCAAGGTACAGTACAGTAATTGCTAGGCCATTACGGAGATAGAGGGGGAAGGGACAAGAGGGTCCTGCCAACCTTGCTTTAGTGACAGATCACCCGCAGCCAAGAAACTTATCTTAGCCTAAGGGAGATCTAAGGGGAAAGGCCAGCAATACTTGCCAGCTTCCAGAGCACCAAAGCAAGGAAGGCGTTGCTACTCCCAAGGGAAGAACTTATCCTCCCCCGTGAACAGCAACAGGACTTAGTCTGGTCGATCACAAAAGAAGGAATCATAACTACAGAAACCTTCGGTAGTGACCTAAGGGAGCTAAGCTCCCTTTGTATGTGTTAGGTCAGCGAGGGGGACTCTGCCCCAAGCCAGACAACACAGACTCAGACTAAAAACTCTGTTGTTCTGTCCCTCTTGAACCATAACTACAGGAACAGGAAGGTACAGTAACACCCTAGTATAGTTTTATCGAAAATAAATTCGGAAAAAACCACTTAGGGATAAGCCCAAGGCTTAAACAGAGGGAAAGGGATTGCATACCTTCTCCGAAGAAAAGAAAGCAACCGGGGAGTATGATAAAGTATACTAAGGCTCCATAAGCAATTAGCCTAGGCACCAAGAGAATCGATTACCTAATTCACCGAAACTCACACGTATACAATCTTGGAAATATTCCACACAGTCTAAAATGTATAAAATATAGCCTAAAGCTTCAATAAAATTTTAATTACACTCGGAAAACCAAATTCATGCATGAAGTACTAGGACCAAACGACTAGGCTACATGGCCTAGCGTAGGCCAGAGTGGCGAATACTTCGCCAAATAATACTAAGCACGAAAGGAAATCCTATGTAAAGCTAAATAGCTAAAATTTATTAAAG
>NC_090727.1:57680952-57685952 GCF_036898095.1 Palaemon carinicauda | reverse complement strand
CCTTACACTTAGGCAGCACTGCTTCTTATTTCCTTACACTTAGGCAGCACTGCTTCTTATTTCCTTACACTTAGGCAGCACTGCTTCTTATTTCCTTACACTTAGGCAGCACTGCTTCTTATTTCCTTACACTTAGGCAGCACTGCTTCTTATTTCCTTACACTTAGGCAGCACTGCTTCTTATTTCCTTACACTTAGGCAGCACTGCTTCTTATTTCCTTACACTTAGGCAACACTGCTTCTTATCTCCTTACACTTTGGCAACACTGCTTCTTATTTCCTTACACTTAGGCAGCACTGCTTCTTATTTCCTTACACTTAGGCAACACTGCTTCTTATCTCCTTACACTTTGGCAACACTGCTTCTTATTTCCTTACACTTAGGCAACACTGTTTCTTATTTCTTTTATATCCCGAAGCACAGCCACCCGCGAATAACTTTACCAAGAAGCAGCACAGAAAATAAAATGTCAGTGTCATTTTTTCACTCCTGAATAATCTTCAACTTTGATGATTACAAAACATTTTAGTCTTTTGTTCGTATTTCCTGGATCTTGTAACTTGAGCGCTACCGACTTAGTGGTTTTATTTGTTAGTATTGTAGGAAATGTATGTTATAATGATGATAATACTTGTTCTACTAAATTCAGACTGTCTTAGAAAGGCCTCATAATAAGGCAGATTTATGAAAACAAAGCATTATTGAGTTTAGAGATTATTAAAATAATTCAGTATTTCTATTATTATTATTATTATTATTATTATTATTGTTATTATTATTATTATTATTATTATTACTTGCTAAGCTACAACCCTAGTTGGAAAAGCTAGATTCTATATGCCTAGGGGCTCCAACCGGGAAAAATAGCCCCAGTGAGGAACGGAAATAAGGAAATAAATAAGCGATATGAGAAATAATTAACAATTAATAACATATTTTAAAAATAGTAACAATATCAAAACAGATATTTCATATATAAACTATAAAAAGACTTATGCCGGCGTGTTCAACTTAAAAACATTGGCTGCAAGTTTGAACATTTTAAGTTTTATTACATCGATACCAATAGATCTCAATATTTTTGGCAAAACTATGAGCAATTCTCTAACAACAACAACAACAGCAATAATAATAATAATAATAATAATAATAATAATAATAATAATAATAATAATAATAATAATAATAATAATAATAATAATAATAATAATAATGATAATGATAATCATAATCATAATAACAACTACAACAATAATAATAATAATAATAATAATAATAATAATAATAATAATAATAATAATAATAATAATAATAATAATAGCAATTCTAACATTCAGTATTCGCCAAGCACCTTATGCAGGCAAAACAAAATTGGTAAATGAGTTACCTTTCAAAAGCTAAAAATGTATATAAACGTATTAGAGTTGGGGTGAAATTTTTTTTCCTCTGGCATTTAATCTCTTTCAGGCAATGAGGCTGTTGAATCGATCGTAGCCATTTGCATAATAACCACAATTAAAAGTATCAACAGTGAGCTAAAAAAGAAGTGTAGTAAGAGTGAATTTTTATTTAATCTGTATTAGTTTTTACAGTAATTAATGTGTTAATGATTTTATATAGATGGGTTTCTGTAAATGATTATTTTTTTAAGCGATGAATGGATTAAAGGTTTTGTTCTGAAGAGTTTAGCACAGTTTTTACAGCAATGAATCGATTAAGTATTTATCTTGAAGTTTCTATAAATACACAGTTTTTACTGTAATTAATCGATTAAGTATTTATTCAGAAGTTTCTGTAAATACAGTTTTTACAGTAATGAATCGATTAAGTATTTATCTAGAAGTTTCTATATATACGCAGTTTTTACAGTAATGAATTGATTAGGTATTCATTCAGAAATTTTGTATATATACACAGTTTTTACAGTATTGAGTCGATTAAGTATTGACTCAGAAGTTTCTATAATTGCACAGTTTTTACAGTAATGAATCGATTAAGTATTTATTCAGAAGTGTCTATATATACACAGTTTTCACAGCAATGAATCGATTAAGTATTTATTCAGAAGTGTCTATATATACACAGTTTTCACAGTAATGAATCGATTAGTATTTATTCAAGAGCGTTTCTATAAATGTATAGTTTCAAAGTAATTAATTAATCAAGGGTTTTATACTTAGAGTTTCTATATTTTTGGGATTAATATGAAAATCTTGAGCAACAGTAACAATATGATAACAATAATAATTAAGTGATATTAAATTAATGTTAGTGTAATTGTAATTGAAAGCTACGGGTAGATTAAAGGGAGAGTAATTTCTCAAATAAAAAATAATAATACGCAATAATTTTGTTGTATCAAATAACCTTTGGCTTTGGATTTCAATGATTTCAAATGAACTCTCAAAATAAGTAAGCCCAACTTTTTATTTTTGCTTGATATCTTGTTAGAGATGGAGAAAAATACTTTATCGGTTTTAAATATATTATATACAGAATAATTCGTAAATAACATACTCAATAAGTAGGATCGTTCCATGCGAGCCAATTTTTTTTCATAAGGATATATTTTCGTTCGTTAGGAGGCATGTCTTCACATGAGAGGTTTTTCCCCGAGTGACTTCGTAGTTTCTATAAGCAGCTACACTGGAACGGCGCAGGATACCATTGTAGCGGCTTATAGAAACTATGAAGCCGCTAGACTAGAACCACGTGAAATACCAGTGAAGTGGCTTATAGAAACTATGAAGCCGCTACATTGGAACCACGGGAGATACCAGTGAAGCGGCTTATAGAAACTATGAAGCCGCTACACTGGAACCACGGGAGATACCAGTGAAGCGGCTTATAGAAACTATGAAGCCACTACGCTGGAACCACGTGGGATACCAGTGAAGCGGCTTATAGAAACTATGAAGCCGCTACACTGGAACCGCTTGGGATACCAGTGTAGCGGCTTATAGAAACTATGAAGCCACTACGCTGGAACCACGTGGGATATCAGTGTAGCGGCTTATAGAAACTATGAAGCCGCTACATTGGAACCACGGGAGATACCAGTGAAGCGGCTTATAGAAACTATGAAGCCGCTAGACTAGAACCACGGGAGATACCAGTGAAGCGGCTTATAGAAACTATGAAGCCGCTACTCTGGAACCCGCGTGGGATACCAGTGTAGCGGCTTATAGAAACTATGAAGCCACTACGCTGGAACCACGTGGGATACCAGTGAAGCGGCTTATAGAAACTATGAAGCCGCTACAATGGAACCACTTGGGATACCAGTGTAGCGGCTTATAGAAACTATGAAGCCACTACGCTGGAACCACGTGGGATACCAGTGTAGCGGCTTATAGAAACTATGAAGCCGCTACATTGGAACCACGGGAGATACCAGTGAAGCGGCTTATAGAAACTATGAAGCCGCTAGACTAGAACCACGGCGAGATACCAGTGAAGCGGCTTATAGAAACTATGAAGCCGCTACATTGGAACCACGGGAGATACCAGTGAAGCGGCTTATAGAAACTATGAAGCCGCTACACTGGAACCGCGTGGGATACCAGTGTAGCGGCTTATAGAAACTATGAAGCCACTACGCTGGAACCACGTGGGATATCAGTGTAGCGGCTTATAGAAACTATGAAGCCGCTACATTGGAACCACGGGAGATACCAGTGAAGCGGCTTAAAGAAACTATGAAGCCGCTAGACTAGAACCATGCGAGATACCAGTGAAGCGGCTTATAGAAACTATGAAGCCGCTACATTGGAACCACGGGAGATACCAGTGAAGCGGCTTATAGAAACTATGAAGCCGCTACACTGGAACCGCGTGGGATACCAGTGTAGCGGCTTATAGAAACTCTGAACCCACTACGCTGGAACCACGTGGGATATCAGTGTAGCGGCTTATAGAAACTATGAAGCCGCTACACTGGAACCACGCGAAGATACCAGTGAAGCGGCTTATAGAAACTATGAAGCCGCTACACTGGAACCACGCGAGATACCCGTGAAGCGGCTTATAGAAACTATGAAACCGCTACACTGGAACCACGCGAGATACCAGTGTAGCGGCTTATAGAAACTATGAAGCCGCTACACTGGAACCAAGCGAGATACCAGTGAAGAGGTTTATAGAAACTATGAAGCCGCTACACTGGAACCGCGTGGGATACCAGCGTAGCAGCTCATAGAAACTATGAAGACGCTACACTGGAAATGCGCGGGATACCAGTGTAGCGGCTTATAGATACTATGAAGTTGTTACACTGGAACCACGAGGGATACCATAGTAGCGGCTTATAGAAACTAAGAAGCCGCGGGATACCAGTGTAGCGGCTTATAGAAACTATGAAGCCGCTACACTGGAACCGCGCGGGATACCAGTGTAGCAGCTCATAGAAACTATGAAGACGCTACGCAGGAAACACACAGGAAACACGCAGGATACAAGTGTAGCAGCTTATAGAAACTACGAAGCTGCTAGGGGAAAACCTTCTGAACCGCGTGAGATACCAGTGCACGTGGCTAGTGAATCTCTACCGCGAGAAATTCCCCCGAGCGGGCAGCCAATTAAAAGCCTGAATCATCTTCATTGGTTTCTAATCCGCACACACAAAACTGCGCGGACAAAACCGCGTGTCATCAATCCGCTCTTGTCAAGCCAGCCTAAGTCATCATTATCATCATCATCAGTTATCCATAAGGGAATCTATGTTTCAAATATATAATAAATCTTATTCAAGTGAATGCATTAATATTTTGGGATTATGAATATAGATATGATTGACATAAGTATGATCATTCGGAACAATTTCATTATCTGGTTCTTTTATCTTTCTATTTTTGTATTCTTGAAATTACTATCCTACCTCTCCTCTCAAAATTGATGGCAATAAGTAAGTATATTTGAAGTATAAAGGTTTAAAGGTCGTTCATGAATGGCACAGGCAAGGGACACTGACATTGCCATATCAGCAGGACAATGCCCTAGA
>NC_090727.1:57663452-57670952 GCF_036898095.1 Palaemon carinicauda | reverse complement strand
TTTCCAGCTAGGGTTGTAGCCTAGCAAACAATAATAATAATAATAATAATAATAATAATAATAATAATAATAATGATAATAATAATAATAATAATAATAATAATAATAAGACATGTTCGGTACACTTCTAAAAGCTATTCTATAAACAGGGTTATATGATATTCTATATAAAATAACTATTTTAATCAATTACTATATAAATAAAATGCGTGAGCCACATTACTTTATATTATAAGAACATTATCACATTAAAATACGGATCAGTTGAATTAAAATACAAATATTGTTTCAGCGATGACATCTGCCAATAGTTTTGTTCCCACAGCGGAAGAAATTCTGATGACTCTGTTTATTATAATCGTTAAACCATATATGCCATAGAGAGAGAGAGAGAGAGAGAGAGAGAGAGAGAGAGAGAGAGAGAGAGAGAGAGAGAGTTTAGCTCGAGGATTAAACCAGCTTCAGTCTACCTATATTGAAGGGTAATACCAAGAGGTATAATAATAATAATAATAATAATAATAATAATAATAATAATAATAATAATAATAATAATAATAATAAGAGAGAGAGAGAGAGAGAGAGAGAGAGAGAGAGAGAGAGAGGAGAGAGAGAGAGAGAGAGAGAGAGAGAGAGAGAGAAGTGTCAATGTCCATGTCGATAATTCATGTACACCCAAGAAGTGACATTATAAACTATGAAACTATTTTAATGTGATGTATATTAGTTTTTAAAACATGGCTGATTGAATTCTTGTTTTACTATTAAATCATTCGAATAAAAAAATTCCTTCTGAAAAATGTGAATAGCAGTTAAAACAGGAAGGGATTTCAATGTTACTAGACTAGGAATTAATATAGATTAATAGCCATTAAAGGTTATTGTTCACAGTTCATGTATTTCTATTTCTAAAGCCGATTAAATAAGGATTCACATTGAAAGGTTTATAGGTCATTCATGAAGGACAGAGGCAAGGGACAGTGCCATTGCCCTAGAAGTTGATCACATATACATATGATCAGCGCCCAAGCTAGGAGCAGGGAGGGCAAGACAATGGCTGGCGATGACTCAGCACGTAGACTTACAGGCTCCCCCAAATACCCCCATTTTAGCTTACAAGGATAGTGAGGTTGCAGACACTACAAGAAACTATCAAGCTTGAGCGGGTCTCGAACCACAGATCAATAGATTACCAGAAAGGTTAGTTTCCAATAAGCCCCCTCTCTACCCAAACTAGAACCAGGGAGGGTCAGGCAGTGGCTGCTGATGACTCAGCAGGTATGCCTATAGGGTCATCCAAACCTATCGGTCCTTAGCTCACAACATGAGGTTGGAGAAACTATCAAGCTGGAGCGGGTCTCGAATCCCAGTCCAGGTGATTATCAGGCAAGGATGTTTGAAAAAACACAATGAAAACATTTAGATAGTCAGTAAGTCTAACGTAACTAACTGAGGAGAGGAGAGGAAATGAATAATTACCAATGCCAAAATACATCATCATCATCATCTCCTCCTACGCCAATAGACGCAAAGGGTATCGATTATATTTCTCCAGTCGTCTCCATCTTTGGCTTTTGATTCAGTATTTCTCTATTCATCATCTCCTTCTTCACGCTTCATAGTCCTCAGCTATGTAGGCCTGGGTCTTCCAACTCTTTTAGTGCCTTGTCAAGCCCAGTTAATCAAAATCACCATCTCCTCCTACGTCTATTGACACTAAGGGCCTCGGTTAGATTTCGCCAGTCGTCTCTATCTTGAGCTTTTAATTCAGTACTTCTCTATTCATCATCATCTTCGCACTTCATAGTCCTCAGCTAGGCCTAGGTCTTCCAACTCTTTTAGTGCCTTGTGTAGCTCAGTCAATCTTATACAGTAATTTCTTTCAGTCACAGACTGATCTCAGATGTCATTTCCAGATTCATTAATGAAATGTATAATACATAATTAAGAATACTCCAATAATACAAATTGGATTGTCTATTACATGCTAATTTCTTCCTTATTACTTGATGAGTAATGTTCAATAGAAAATTTTTAATGACCTCATTAATGCGTTTTTATAATTATCATCCAGTCATTGCAGGAAACAAAAGATGATTGCTGTGTGTATGAGGTGGTTAATGCTATAAGAACTGTGACTCTGCTTTGCTTAACATTAATGATAAGGTATTGTTAGTGCATTTAAGATCGTATCATTATCAAGAATGCATTATTGGTGGAAGAAAGGAAGACTTATATTGTATTTACATATTGCTTTTATTTGCAGAATACAACATGGCATCTACTTGACTCACAGCAGACGACTACTGGCATCTTAGTGCCGTCATATAATTTTGTAAACAATTATAAAAGCATTTCCAATTAGGGTTATAGCTTAGCTTATGATAATAATAATAATAATAATAATAATAATAATAATAATAATAATAATAATAATAATAATAATAATAATAATAATAATCCAAATGATATGTCACACTATCTTCTATCCTCATAATAAATCAACTCCTTTCCAGGAGCTCCCCAAACTGAAAAAAAATTAAATCACATCAGCTCTGAAGATTTCTCTCACCCATCCCAAACAGTACAAAGACCCGAACACACAAGCAGGATCTCAATATCCGCCAGGTGGCCAACTCATCTCCCGAATGACAAAATCATATCCTATTACGTCTCCGAGTTCTATAATTGGTTTTCTAGCGAGTTTTGCCTCCACATAACAGGAGAGAAATAGGATAGAATAGTGTGCCCGAGTGTACCCTCAAGCAAGAGAACTCTACCCCAAGACATTGGAAGACCATGGGGCAGAGGCTATGGCACTAACCAAGACTAGAGAAGAATGGTTTGATTTTGGAGTGTTCCTCTCCTAGAAGAGCTGCTTACCGTAGCTAAAGTCTCTCTTCTACCTTATTATTATTATTATTATTATTATTATTATTATTATTATTATTATTATTTGCTAAGCTACAACCCTAGTTTGAAAAGCAGGATGCTATAAGCCCAGGGGCTCCAACAGGGAAAATAGGCCAATGATGAAAGGATATAAGGAAAAATAAAATATCTTAAGCACAGTAACAACATTGAAATAAATATCTCTTATTTAAACTACAATAACAAGAGGAAGAGAAATAAGATAGAATAGTGTGTCTGAGTGTGCCCTCAAGCAAGTGAACTCTACCCCTTAGACAGTGGTACAGAGGCCATGGCACTACCCAAGACTAGAGAACAATGGTTTGATTTTGGAGTGTTCTCCTAGAAGAGCTGCTTGCCATAGCTAAAGAGTCTCCTCTACCCTACCAAGAGGAAAGTAGGCACTGAACAATTACAGTGCAATAAGCCCTTGGGTGAGAAAGAATTGTTTGTTAATCTAAGTGTTGTCAGGTGTATGAGGACAGAGAAGAATATGTAAAGAATAGCCCAAACTATTCAGTGTATATGTATGTGTGTAAGTATAAGATATATAATCTTGCTTTTAAAGGTTTACTGGTCGACACTTGAATATTTGCTGTAAAAAAAAAAAAAAAAAATTTAAAAATCCTAGAATAAATGTAAAATACAGGCGACCGTAATTTTATCTTACTTTGTTATTATTTTTTACTGGTTGTTGACCGTAATATTACTCTTTTATCGTTTTAACGGTAAAAACCGTACAATAAATGTTGCCAGACTTTTATCAGTTTTTAATGCAAATTTTTAATAGTGCAAGAAAACCTATAAAGGATAAATATCCTTTCAGCGAGAAAAATATTTCATAATGAAAATAATTCACTGGAAAACAATATATTTAACTCCTCTTATAGTATATAGAGATTTATATATATATATATATATATATATATATATATATATATATATATATATATATATATACATATATATATGTATATATATACATATATATATATATATATATATATATATATATATATATAAATATGTATATATACATATACATATATATATACATATATATATATATATATATATATATATATATATATATATATATATATATATATACAGTATATATATATATATACACAAATATAAGAGAGTTTTAATATATATGTATCAGCTTAAGAATTTATTTTGCTAAGTTATTATAAGTCTGATGTTAATATCAGCTGAAGGAAAATACTGCTAAGTTATTATAAGTCTGATGTTAATATCAGCTGAAGAAAAATACTGCTAAGTTATTATAAGTCTGATGTTAATATCAGCTGAAGAAAAATACTGCTAAGTTATTATAAGTCTGATGTTAATATCAGCTGAAGAAAAATACTGCTAAGTTATTATAAGTCTGATACAAAGTCCTCAATGCCAATAATGAAAAGAAAAAATTCCAGCAGTGCCATAGCCTCTGTACCATGGTCTTCCACTGTCTTGGGTTAGAGTTCTCTTGCTTGAGGGTACACTCGGGCACACTATTCTATCTCATTTCTCTTTCTCTTGTTTTGTTAAAATTTTTATAGTTTATATAGCAAATATTTATTTTAATGTCACTGTTCTAGAAATATTATCTTTCTCCTTGTTTCCTTTCCTCACTGGGCTATTTTCCCTGTTGCAGCTCCTAGACTTATAGCATCCTGCTTTTCGAACATGGGTTGAAACTTAGCAATTTATAATAATAATAATAATAATACTAATAATAATAATAATAATAATAATAATAATAATAATAATATCAGCTTAAGAAATTATTTTGCTAAGTTATTACAAGTCCATGGCAGTCCAGTTAACTCTCTCTCTCTCTCTCTCTCTCTCTCTCTCTCTCTCTCTCTCTCTCTCTCTCCCTGATTAAATTTCCTCCGCACAGTCCTGAATATAACTATTCGCGAACTTTTACGAGTCATTCAAAAAAAAAAAAAAAAAAGAAAAAAAAATCATATACCTTTCATTTTGCAATATGTATTCCATCGTTTAATTGCAAAACCACCGCAAAATTTAAAGTTTGAATAAAATTCTACAATATTGACACGTATGAATGAATTAACATAAGTGTTTTTTATATCTAGAATTATTGTAATTTTTATACATAATTATAACTTGCTTACCAAGACTGGGCGAATTAATTACTGTTCCTGTTTAGTGGAGTATTCTCGATTTAACCCGTTTCTCCGCATTTGTCTAATTGGTGAATATCTTAATTAGTGGTCGCACATATGTTAGTAAATATTGAGGATAGTGATGTACATAATTGGGAAAATCGTGGCAAGCAGGTTGTACATACATACATATTTATGCATGTATGTTTATATACAGAGATATGTATGTATATGTATACATTCACATTAATGAATATATATATATATATATATATATATATATATATATATATATATATATATATATATATACACACACACACACACGCAATGATATGTATATATAAAAGGGAATGTGATCATAAAGATCTGTACATATCTTTCACAGATTCTTAATCTTATACAAACATATTTTGGTATAGAAAGCTTAGTAATATGTATACACATATGCAATATATCTAAACACAGTATATGTATATATGTATACATATACTCTACATATATATACACACACACACACACATATATATATATATATATATATATATATATATATATATATATTTATATATATATACCTATATATATGTATGTATATATATAAAGGTTAGGTATATATATATATATATATATATATATATATATATATATATATATATATATATATATATATATATATATATGTATATATATACATACACACACACACACACACATATATATATATATATATGTGTGTGTGTGTGTGTGTGTGTGTGTGTGTAAATATGGAGAAATTCCAAAAAATTTATCAATAATAAGAAAAAAGGTCCAATTTTTATATTCATCTTTCTTCGGATGAGACTTCCCAGATATCTGTAAATATGTTAAAAAAAAAAAAAAAAAAAAAAAAAAAAAAAAAAAAAAAAAACTTTTTTCACTATATATAAATATACGCGAGCGTAAAGTATAACATAGTTCGGAGTAAGCGTAGGTTTTGCGTGCAGCCAAATTAGTGCTTGGAATAAGCTGCTTACATAAGATAACCCGAAGGCCATTTAGGGCTACGGGAGGAAGTCTTTCATATATCAGGCAGATTTGGGGAAAGCTCCTGTCTTTATGTATGATTATAATATAAAGTTAAAATTAAATATGAGGGTTTAAATATTATCAATGAGAGACAGATTCATAAGAGGAATGTATTTTCATGTGTATGTGTATGTTTACTTTATTTGCGAGTATGTGTATGTGTATGCTGTGCGGGATTATGTGTATCTGTATGCGCGTACACTATGCGCGATTATGAGTATGTGTACGCTATGCGCAAATATGTGTATGTGTATGTGTACGCTATGACCGATTGTGTGTATGTATACGCTATGTGCCAGTATGTGTCTACGTACCCTATGGGCAAGAATGTATATGCGCACGCTATGCGCAATTATTTGTATGTGTACAGTATTAGAAACTGATATGAAGGCAGAAATCCATCCATATTCTGAAGAAGATGAACGACAAGACTTGGTGCGAGGAAATAAAGGTAGATTGGGGGCAATCAGAAAGAAATTGTTTTTGCTTATAGATTTATAGGCAAAAACTTTCATTAATAAATTGGGTGACTTGATGGGTGAAGGAAGGGAGGGGCTACTGGCCTATATGAAAAATGAGAATATATAAAAACATTTCATTACGAGAAAGGAAAAGTTTTAGTCCATTTATATGATTGTGGTATTTTGTGTGATAGTGATGTTGTTCAGATTATATTTATCTTCTTATTCAACAAAATCCTACACTTTCTATTGATAAGGATTTTACTTGATGATTATGATTCATATTTTTAGGTTAAAATACTTTTCAGGTTAAAAGACTTTAAACTATTGGGACTAGATTATTCACTCACTACATCACACACTATCCCCACCACTCTCTCTCTCTCTCTCCTCTCTCTCTCTCTCTCTCTCTCTCTCTCTCTCTCTCTCTCTCTCTCTCTCTCTCTCTAATCTAATATTTTCAATTCAATTTAATAATTGTTATTCACTAGAAAAATTTTAAATAAGAAACCCTAAACGATTGGCACTAGATTATTCACTCGCTCTCTCTCTCTCTCTCTCTCTCTCTCTCTCTCTCTCTCTCTCTCTCTCTCTCTCTCTCTCTCTCTAATCTATGACTTTCAATTCAATTTAATAATTGTTATTCACTAGTAAAATCTTAGATAAAAAACCCTAAACGATTGGTACAAAATTATTCTGTCTGTCTCTCTCTCTCTCCCTCTCTCTCTCTCTCTCTCTCTCTCTCTCTCTCTCTCTCTCTCTCTCTCTCTCTCTCTCTCACACATATTTATCGAGATTTCAATGTTCAGGAAACTTCAATTATATGGTTATTTTCCCCTCACGTTTCTTGTTTCCCTTCTACAGAGCAGATAAATGACATAGATAACTTGTCCATCAGCCATCGCCTCCCCTTTCTTTTCTGTCAT
>NC_090727.1:57645952-57655952 GCF_036898095.1 Palaemon carinicauda | reverse complement strand
AAATTACAAGACTGCAGTGGAATTAGGAGCAAAATAAGACTACGTACCGTAGATAAGGCAAACTCTATACCGATGGCCCCCCCCCTAGTTATGATATATTTCACCAAAAAAATTTATTCGTTTTTAATGAATAATGAAATATGTAAATAAGAGCTACCATCACGTCCTCGACTCTACCTGAACCCTCTTATCTCTAATCCACTTTCAGGTGAGGGGGAATTACATTGGATCTACGTGTGATGTTAGCTGGCCTCAAAGGGATCTCAGCTCTCTTGAATTACATTAGAGAAGATGTAGGAAATGTGAAACATTATTCTACATTACTTTCGTCATCATCAACATCTCCTACAACTATCGACGTAAAGGGTCTCGATAGATTTCGCCAGTCGTCTCTTTCTTGAGCTTTTAATTCAATACTTCTCCATTCATCATGTCCTACTTCATGCTTCATACTTTACAGCCATGTAGGCCTGGGTCTTCCAACTCTTCCAGTGTCTTATGGAGCCTAGTTGAAGTTTGGGTGAACTAAAACATCTCCATCTACCCCTCATCATGATCTCATCCGTATATGGCACTCTATTAGTCTCTCTTATAGTTTCATTTCTAATCCTGTCCTGCCATTTAACTCCCAATATTCTTTTGAGGGTTTGGTTCTCAAATCTACAAAATTTAACATCACTTTATATGTATATTATTGATTCATCAACATAATTAGACTGGAATTAAAATGTAAAATAATTATGCTCTAATTTGCATTTCTATGACCACCTAGAGATGTTTACTTCTTTAAAGCTTTTAGATGATTGAACCTGGAATGGACATTATTATTATTATTATTATTATTATTATTATTATTATTATTATTATTATTATTATTATTATTATTATCTAAGCTACAACCCTAGTTAGAAAAGCAAGATGTTATAAGCCCTAGGGCTCCAACAGGGGGAAAAAAATAGCCCATTGATGAAGGGAGATAAGGAAGAAAGATAACACATTACAATAAAATCAAAGTTTAAAACTCAAAGATTGCATTTACTTTTCGAACGACGAGCAACTAACCTGATATGATAATGAAATATGCATTTAAAACATATTTTCTGGCCCAGCTAATTTCATGATATAATCAGTTGGAAGATTTACTGCCACGCCATTACTCTCTCTGCTGTTATTTATCGCTACATAACGTTATAAATGGTATATTGATTCATTAATTACAGTAGGGATAGTTATGCTCATGACCCGTTTGATGTAATAACTATAAGCGGAATAAGTCTGAAATTTATCATCCAACTATATATATATATATATATATATATATATATATATATATATATATATATATATATATATATATATATATATATATATATATATATATATATATATATATAGTGAGAGAGAGAGTGAGAGAGAGAGAGCTACAACAACAATTTGTTTTGCATTTTCCAGTTTCGATGATCATTTACAAAAATGAAATAACAAACAAATTAATCCTTATTTAACCTCAGTACAAAGATAATTCCACAATTTCTATAAAAAAAAAACAATTGCCAAGAATATTTGAATATTAGGTCAAAGTGAGTTGAGAAATAATCACATAACAAATTAACTGACGTGTTTATTCGTTCAGGTAAATCTACAATGCGCATGCAGAATATCCTCTTATTTTCAAATTGCGCAACGATGTCATGATTTTGCGCGAACTCTTGACTAATGCAAATCTGGAAATGTTAACATCAGATTTGTCCATTTTTGCGCCGGGGAATTTTCTGGGACCAAATTGAGTCATTATTATATTTTCTGATATCATTTCTATAAAGGTTTAAAGGCCGCCCATGAATGGCAGAGGCAAGGGACTGTGACATTGCCC
This sequence comes from Palaemon carinicauda, assembly GCF_036898095.1. Lineage (NCBI taxonomy): Eukaryota > Metazoa > Arthropoda > Malacostraca > Decapoda > Palaemonidae > Palaemon > Palaemon carinicauda. The sequence goes on along the minus strand of NC_090727.1, from coordinate 57,654,079 downwards.
TATCCAGTAGGACAATGCCCTAGAGACTGACCATATATACATATGATCAGCGCCCAAGCCACCTCTCCACCAAGCTAGGACAAAGGATGGTCAGGCAATGGCTGCTGAAAACTCGGCAGATAGACCTATAGGCTCCCCCAAAACCCCCATCCTAAGCTCACTCGGATGGCGAGGTTGCAGCGGCCAAAGAAACTAACGAGTTAGAGCGGGATTCGAGCCCCAGTCCAGCATTTAGTGACGTTACCACATCGGCCACATCGGCCACCAAAACCCTTTGTGTTTTGTGCCTTTCATATTTTGTTTATTTCAACTAAAATTAAAACATCGGGAGCCCTAACCTATAACTATATATATATATATATATATATATATATATATATATATATATATATATATATATATATATATATATATATATTGAATATTTTGAAAGTTTGCTGAATGTTGAGGATGATAGGGAGGCAGATATAATTGCTGTTCCAGGTGTTGAGGTGCCAGTGATGGGAGATGAGAATGAGAGAGAGATTACAATAGAGGAAGTGAGGAGAGCACTAGATGAAACGAGAGTAGGAAAAGCATCTGGTATGGATGGTGTGAAAGCTGAGATGTTGAAGGAAGGGGGTGTGACTGTACTTGAATGGTTGGTGAGATTGTTTAATATGTGTTTTGTGTTGTCAATGGTACCAGTAGATTGGGTCTGTGCATGTATTGTACCACTATATAAGGGTAAGGGAGATGTGCATGAGTGTTGTAATTCAAGAGGTATTAGTTTGTTGAGTGTAGTTGGAAAGGTGTATGGTAGAGTACTGATTAATAGGATTAAGGATAAAACAGAGAATGCAATCTTGGAAGTACAGGGTGGTTTTAGAAGAGGTAGGGGTTGTATGAATCAGATTTTTACAGTTAGGCAGATATGCAAGAAATATTTAGCAAAAGGTAAGGAGGTGTATGTTGCGTTTATGGATCTGGAGAAAGCATATGATAGAGTTGATAGGGAAGCAATGTGGAATGTGATGAGGTTATATGGAGTTGGTGGAAGGTTGTTGCAAGCAGTGAAAAGTTTCTACAAAGGTAGTAAAGCATGTGTTAGAATAGGAAATGAAGTGAGCGATTGGTTTCCGGTGAGAGTGGGGCTGAGACAGGGATGTGTGATGTTGCCGTGGTTGTTTAACTTGTATGTTGATGGAGTGGTGAGAGAGGTGAATGCTCGAGTGCTTGGACGAGGATTAAAACTGGTAGGCGAGAATGATCATGAATGGGAGGTAAATCAGTTGTTGTTTGCGGATGATACTGTACTGGTAGCAGACACAGAAGAGAAGCTTGACCGACTAGTGACAGAATTTGGAAGGGTGTGTGAGAGAAGGAAGTTGAGAGTTAATGTGGGTAAGAGTAAGGTTATGAGATGTACGAGAAGGGAAGGTGGTGCAAGGTTGAATGTCATGTTGAATGGAGAGTTACTTGAGGAGGTGGATCAGTTTAAGTACTTGGGGTCTGTTGTTGCAGCAAATGGTGGAGTGGAAGCAGATGTACGTCAGAGAGTGAATGAAGGTTGCAAAGTGTTGGGGGCAGTTAAGGGAGTAGTAAAAAATAGAGGGTTGGGCATGAATGTAAAGAGAGTTCTATATGAGAAAGTGATTGTACCAACTGTGATGTATGGATCGGAGTTGTGGGGAATGAAAGTGATGGAGAGACAGAAATTGAATGTGTTTGAGATGAAGTGTCTGAGGAGTATGGCTGGTGTATCTCGAGTAGATAGGGTTAGGAACGAAGTGGTGAGAGTGAGAACGGGTGTAAGAAATGAGTTAGCGGCTAGAGTGGATATGAATGTGTTGAGGTGGTTTGGCCATGTTGAGAGAATGGAAAATGGCTGTCTGCTAAAGAAGGTGATGAATGCAAGAGTTGATGGGAGAAGTACAAGAGGAAGGCCAAGGTTTGGGTGGATGGATGGTGTGAAGAAAGCTCTGGGTGATAGGCGGATAGATGTGAGAGAGGCAAGAGAGCGTGCTAGAAATAGGAATGAATGGCGAGCTATTGTGACGCAGTTCCGGTTGGCCCGGCTGCCTCCTCCGGTGCCTTAGATGACCGCGAAGGTAGCAGCAGTAGGGGATTCAGCCGTATGAAGCTTCATCTGTGGTGGAAAATGTGGGAGGTTGGGCTGTGGCACCCTAGCAGTACCAGCTGAACTCGGCTGAGTCCCTGGTTAGGCTGGAGGAACGTAGAGAGTAGAGGTCCCCTTTTTTGTTTTGTTTCTTGTTGATGTCGGCTACCCCCCAAAATTGGGGGAAGTGCCTTTGGTATATGTATGTATGTATGTATACTGTACATATATATAAATATATATATATATATATATATATATATATATATATATATATATATATGTATGTATACATATATATATATAAATATATATATATATATATATATATATATATATATATATATATATATATATATATATATATATATATATATATAGCTCTTTTATATAAAAGGGTGATTTATTATCTACGTTATGATCAACGAAAGAGAGAGAGAGAGAGAGAGAGAGAGAGAGAGAGAGCTTTCATTACTTAGGAGAATATTGGTACCATCGCCTTTCCAAGAATGAGATTTCTACATCATAATAATATCTTTCCAAAAACTTCGGATACAAGCTCTAAGTCATTACGATGTTTGGTCCTTAGTGTCTCATAATGAGACGGGGGCATTTATACCGAATTAACCTTGCTAATTATAATTGGCGTTTGCTGTTGACTGAAATTTGATTCTCAGATTTGCACTTTCCAAAATCATAGAAACTAAGGTTTATTTTCTCCAAGAGAAATTTCATCTGTTTATGAAGTTGTGGGGATATTATGAAGGACATGAAGTGGATATAATTGTATATAATTGTATATAAAGTGTATAAATACATACATATATACATACAGTATATGTACGTGTGTATAAATATACATTTATATATATATATATATATATATATATATATATATATATGTGTGTGTGTGTGTGTGTGTGTGTGTGTGTGTGTGGGCGTGTACTTGTGTTTCTCAGTTTGTGTGTATGTCTGTGTGTTTGTGAGTGTGATTTTGTTTTTATATGTATATATATACATATACTATCTAGAAGATATACGCTCATATCAATTTTTGTCTCTCTCTCTCTCTCTCTCTCTCTCTCTCTCTCTCTCTCTCTCTCTCTCTCTCTCTCTCTCTCTCTTAATCTTAATCATAATAGGAGACTCATCATGTATTTCCTTCTTTATTCAAACTCATCAACAATTTCTACAAAATTAGCGAGAACAAAATTTCACGATTACATTCAAACTTACGAATATCATCTCCAACCACGAAATCTTACGATTAAGTTAAACTAGAGAGAAATGGCAAAAGCTATCAAAACACTTATCCGAAGACACAGACATAACAAAAAAAAAAAAAACTGTCTGGTATACGCTAATGAGAAAAGTTTCCCTGGATATTGGCGAAGCTATTAAGAAACTTACCGAGGAAAAGGATTAACTTGATATTAATGCAGTACTCAGCATTACTAGTGGATAGGAATTGCTTTCCTTGGAGAGCTATTATCGTTATGTCATAGCATGGAGTAGAAACTTCATTTGGTATCAGAAGCCAATTTAGTGTAATAAAAATACAACCTAAGTTCTGAGGAATATACATTATTTATTTATTTATTATTATTATTATTATTATTATTATTACTATTATTATTATCATTATTATCATCATCGTTATTGTTATTCTTCTTCTTCTTCTTCTTCTTCTTCTTCTTCTTATTATTATTATTATTATTATTATTATTATTATTATTATTATTATTATTATTATTATTATTATTATTATTATCAAAAGTTATGCTACAACCCTATTTGGAAAAATAGGAGGCTATAAGCTCGAGGGCTTCAACAGGGAAAATAGCCCAATAAAGAAACGAAATAAGGAAACTACATCTAGGGTTGTAGCTTATCGAGTAATAATAATAATAATAATAATAATAATAATAATAATAATAATAATAATAATAATAATAAAAATAATAATAATAATAATAATAATAATAATAATAATAATAATATCACTACACACATACATATATATATGTATATATATATGTACGTATATATATATATATATATATATATATATATATATATATATATATATACATGTATATTTATGTATATAAATAAATATATATATGTATATATAAATATAAATTATATATATATACATATATATACATTCGTATTCATATATATATATATATATATATATATATATATATATATATATATATATATAAAACAAGTAAACTATGAATTCATTTGGAATTTATTACCTAGGATGAATAATGTTTCTATCAAAAGTATGCTTAACTTAATAACTTAATATCGAATACAGAGTGAAGTTATAGCGCGTGTCAGACCCAGCAGATAACAGAGATAACAGATAACACGCAACAAAGACCCAAAAAGAATCATTGTTTGAAATGATTGAAGGTTTACTGCACACCAAAATGGGAAATTCTAGGAATGATTCAAAACTCTGACAAGAGTAAACAAACGCTGAAGTGAATATTAAGAGGATAATAAAAGACTAAATCTAGATAAAAACAGATACGCCAACTGATTTTGTTCCTTAGGGCTCTTTGAAATAGAGCCTAAAGTTCTCCTCTCAGACGAGAGGCAAGTTAAACGCTGGAACTCTGGGGAAGGGGGAGGGGGGAAGGGGTCCTCTGGAAAAACAAAAACAAAGGCACTCAAACAAGCCGGACAAAAGACCGCCATGTTCATCATTAGAAATATCAATAGAGTCAATTTCCAGCGTCCTTTGGCAAGGAGAGTGAGACTCCTTTTGATGCCGAAGGATATGAAAAGAGTACTCTTAATGGTTTCCCTTCACGCTCCTTGCAACCCTTTGAATGATGCCACGGAGGCAGCCACGCACCGGAGACCAAGAAAAAGGGAGGAGGAGAGAAGGAAGGCTGGGAAGAAAAGGACATATGAGGATGGAGAGAAATAATGGGAGTAAAGCAAACGATTGTGATTAGGTACAGTTGTGGCTTTACTTTAAAAGCATATTATAATATTACAGACGTACTGCGGACTCGAAATAGAACAGAATTTAAAAATGAATTACCTTGAAATATATTGGTGAATTCAGAGGTCTATTCAAGCCAGAAGGAACTGAAATAATGGACGGAGTAAATCAAACAATTGTGGTTAGGTTCAGTTGTGGCTCTCATTTTAAAAGCAAAATCTAATATTATAGACGTAATATAGACTCAACATTGAACAAAAGTTTAAAAATGGATGACCTTGAAAGATAGGGGTCAAGGCAGAGATCAATTGGGCCCAAAAGGAAGTGAAATAATAGATGGAGTAAAGCAAAATATTGTGATTAGGTTCAGTTGTGGCTCTTCGTTTTAACATTTTAAAAGCATATCTACTATTACAGACGTACTATGGACATGGCATAGAACAGGCGTGGTATTATTATTATTATTATTATTATTATTATTATTATTATTATTATTATTATCTAAGCTGAAACCCTAGTTGGAAAACAAGATGCTACAAGCCCAAGGGCTCCAACAGGGAAAAAGAGCACATTGAGGAAAGGAAATAAGGAAATAAATAAACGATATAAGAAGTAATGACAAATTAAAATAAAGTCTAAAAACATTAACAACATTAAAAAGGGATGACCTTAAAAGATAGGGGTCAAGGCAGAGGTCAGTTGGGGCTAAAAGGAACTGAAAAGGAGGAATCTTAAGTATCTGCCTATATCTAAGGGGACCGTCCGCTTCGTTATTGTTTTAAGGTAAAAAGGGTTTAAAGGTCCAGACTCCTTCTCCAAACAAGCTAGGACCAGGGAGGGTCAAGTAATGGCTGCTGATGACTCAGTAGGTAGAACTATAGGCTCCACCAAACCCCCCTATCCTTAGCTCATAAGGATTGAGTGGTTGCAGAAACTACGAAAAAAACTATCGAGCTTGAGCGGGACTTGATCCCTAATCCGGCAGAACACCAGGTTGTTTCTGTCATTTATGAACGGCTTTTAAATATTTAAACCTTTAAATAGCGGTATTTATGTGAGAGAACAGGAACTCTAATATTTAGCCTGCTGTTACAAATATTTGTTTTTTACGGAACAGAAAATATAAATTTCTTATCTTAAGTTGACTACATGAATATTTCATATGATTTAAGATACAGTTGTTTTGCAAGGAGAAAATTTCTTATATGGTCTATTCATTTCCTTGTTTCCTTTCCTCACTGGGCTATTTTTCCCTGTTGCAGCCCTTGGGCTTATAGGAAATTGCTTTTCCAACTAGGGTTGCCGCTTGGCTAATAATGATAATAATAATAATAATAATAATAATAATAATAATAATAATAATAATAATAATATCTATTGCTAGTGGTAGAAAAGACTTCTGATAAAAACCTGCAATTAATTTTATCTAAAGCCACTTTTTTATAAATCTTATACAAATACTGTACAAACATTTAAATAAATGTTATATCAACTAGAAATATTTATTCAACTTTTACCCATTTTTCTTTCATACCAAATAAAACTCGTTAGGGAATTTATTTATATATTTTAATAAATATTATTTAGAATAGATTTTATTGGCCATTTTTTTTTCTACTTTTTCATACTGAGCTAGGTACGTTGGAGAATATATTCATATATTTTGATAGATATTTAGATTTGAAATCTTTATTTTTTCAGTTTTTTTTATATTGAACGAAGTTCGTTGGAGAATATATTTATATATTTTGATAAATATTATTTAGATTTGAAATCTTTATTTTTTTTTTTATATGGAATTAAGTTCGTTGGAAAATATATTTATATATTCTAATAATTATTATTTATATTCGAAATACTTATTTGTTTTTTTAAGTTTTTTCATATTGAACGAAGTTCGTTGGAGAATACATTTATATATTTTAATAAATATTATTAAGATTCAAAATATTTATTGTGATTTTTTAGTTTTTTCATAGGAACTAAGTTCGTTGGAAAATATATTCATATATTTTGATAAATATTATTTATATTCGAAATGTTTATTTTTTTTTATTTTCTTCATATTGAACGAAGTTCGTTGGAGAATACATTTATATATTCTAATAAATATTATTAAGATTAGAAATATTTATTGTGATTTCCTAAGTTTTTTCCATAGGAACGAAGTTTGATGGAAAATATATTTATATATCTTAATAATGATTTAAACCAGAAATATTTATAATTTTTTTTTCTATCATTTCTTTCATACTCAACCAAAGTCATGGAAGAATATATTTATATATGCTAATAAAAATGATTTAGACTAGGAATATATATATATATATATATATATATATATATATATATATATATATATATATATATATATATATATATATATATATACATATATATACATATATATATATATATATATATATATATATATATATATATATATATATATATATATATATACATATATATATATATATATATATATATATATATATATATATATATATATATAGCATAGAAATATTTATCAATTTATTCCCCCTTTACTTGCATACCCCACCAAAATTCGTTTGAGAATATATCTATACATTGTTCTAATACATTTTCCCTCGCCGACGCACCCCGCTACTCGCTGGAAAAGGTCCCAGAAATTCCTTATTCAGTGCTTATTCAAAAATCCTTTCACCTCAATGCCTTGTACCGGAGCTGTGTCAGCAGAAAAACAACGCTGCCTGAATATGAATCCGGCTTGGAAAAGACTGTGTATATTTTTAACGTATAGAATCTATCAAAAGAAATTGACATTTTATTACAGCAATGAAAACTGTACAGTTTTAAGTTATACAGCGTTTGTTTTCTTAGGTAATAGAAAATAAAAGGATATATTTAAATTAGTAACGACTAGATATTTAGGTAGAAATCCACATACATGCAACCCCCTCTCTCACCAGGGTATGACTAGATCCTCTCTCCTTACCTGAGGAACGAAGATTTATGAGGTGTTAGATATTATTTTATTGTTTAAGAATTTTTGTTCTAACATCTTCCTTATGTATTGAAG
>NC_090727.1:57610952-57633452 GCF_036898095.1 Palaemon carinicauda | reverse complement strand
AAACATAATGTTAGATTTTGTTATAGAAAGAGTCATAGATATAAAACTATTTAGTGAACAAAATAAATGCAAATATGGTTATAGGTGGTAGAAGTTAAAGATTTTTTAAAAACTTAAAATTTATCATAGTGATATGGAATACCTTAACTGAAAATAAATACATTCTTATCAGTGTTTTGCTACAGACTAAACTGATTAAGTAATTGAGTTTGTTATAGAAAGGATTATAGTTAAATCTAAATTTCTATTATTATTATTATCATTACTTGCTAAGCTACAACCCTAGTTGGAAAAGCAGGATGCTACAAGCCCAGGGGCTCCAACAGGGAAAATAGCTCAGTGAGGAAAGGGAACAAGGAAAAATAAAATATTTTAAGAAGAGCAACAATATTAAAATAGATATCACTTTATAAACTATAAAAACTTCAACAAAACAAGAGGAAAAGAAATAAGATATAAGAAAGAACAGTGTGCCCGAGTGTACCCTCAAGCAAGAGAACTCTAACTCAGGACAGAGGAAGACCATGGTACAGAGGATATGGCACTTGAGAAATTACTAATATAAGTTTTAATGGTGTATGATTTATAATAGTGATTTAGAAGTATTTCATGTGCAAATTAATATATTTGTATGAATATTATACTTGAGTTTTTTAATTTAATGGTTTATATATAAATTTAAAACTTTCTGGAGAGAAAAATATATGCGGTTATGGTAACAGTTGGTAGAAATTTCAAATATAATTTTTGAAAATTTGAAATTTATCACACTGATCTAGAACATTTTAAGTGAAAATAAATACACTGTTATGAATATTATGTTCAGAATAATATTGGGAGTTAAATGACATGGCTGGATTAGAAATTAAACTATAAGAGAGATTACTCGAGTGTCATATGTGGATGAGAACATGATGAGGGGTAGATGGAGATTAGATCACCAAACATTCAGCTGGGCTCCATAAGGCACTAAAAGAGTTGGAAGACCAATGCCTACATGGCTGAGCACTATGAATCGTGAAGTAGGAGATGCTAAATGGAGAAATATTGAATTAAAAGCTCAAGATAGAGACGACTGGCGAAATCTAACCGAGGCCCTTTCCGTCAATATTATTATTATTATTATTATTATTATTATTATTATTATTATTATTATTATTATTATTATTATTATTATTATTAGCCAAGCTACAAACCTAGTTGGAAAAGCAAGATGCTATAAGCCCAAGGGCTCCAATATATATATATATATATATATATATATATATATATATATATATATATATATATATATACACAAGTATATATATAAATATATATATATATATATATATATATATATATATATATATATATATATATATATGTATATATATATATATATATATATATATATATATATATATATATATATATATATATATATATATATATATACATTTAGTCTCTTCGTTTCCAAAAAGTAATTCACGCCATCTATCCAACCCTTTTGGAAATATTCCTCTCTTCCTTTGTACCACTTCTGCATATTAACATTTTCTTGTATCATCAAATACACTAAGTAACCCGCTCTCCATAAGAATTTCGACCATTTATTTTCTTAATGTCGTGCAATCACTTCCAATAAAAAGATTTTCCCTCTAGGGGCCCCTGGTCTCATAGCATCCAGCTTTTCCAAATACGGTTGTAGCTTAGCCAAAAATAGTAATGATGATAGAAAAATTTATATATAAAGAATGTAGTATATTTCATGAAACTTACTCTGAAATTATGATAAAGACTAATGAAATTAATCGATTTTGAAATATGAATGTCTAAATAAAATATTTCTCACGAAAGAGTAAAATCATATCTACTAGATAAACCTAACATAAATTGAATGTAAGAAAATCATTAACTAGATAAGCACTCAGTAGAGCACAAAACTCCGCCACGGCAGCTTATTTCACGACATTTTGCTCAACATTGACCTTGACCTTTGATCTTAACATGTATTAATTGGCGTGGATTTTCATACACTCAAATATGAACCAACTTTGAAATCTCTGTGATAACTATATCCAAACTTGAGGCTGATTACGCGAATTGGACATTTTGCTTGACCGTGACTTTGACCTTTGACCTTGACCTTCCAGGATTTAATCATTTCCAGCTGTTTACCTAATAATTAATCCCTGCAAGTTTCATTACTCCACAATTAAAATTGTGGCTAGGAAGCTGTTCACAAACAAACACACACACACACACAAACAAACATACAAACATAACCTCCTTCCATCTTCGTTGGCGAAGGTAATAACATATATATCACTCTAGAAACCGAAAACATTGTCTTTCGCAACGTACCATCGTGCGATGTATCCTTGGACCTCTAGGGCGGCACGGTAATTCAATCTTAGGGTATGCAATATCTCATGCAACGCATACGCATTCAAGCGGGGTATGCATACCTAGAGAGGCGGAGTTTATTCTGCAATTTACAAAGTGCTTCGCTTTGCACAACGAGAGAGAAAGAGAGATTCTGTTTGCATATCAATATCATCCTTGTGTTGTTGTATTCAGGGACGCCGCCATCTTGGCGATTATTTGATTAAAGAGAGTGTATTTAATTACATAGCTTGTTTATAAGGATAATAGTATCAAAAGCATATCCATCTACAGCTATTCTCTCTCTCTCTCTCTCTCTCTCTCTCTCTCTCTCTCTCTCTCTCTCTCTCCAATGGGTGTTCAGTTACCAATTCCTTGTTAATAAGGATGGTTACATAACTATCAAAAGCATATCTATTTACATATATATTCTCTCTCTCTCTCTCTCTCTCTCTCTCTCTCTCTCTCCTCTCTCTCTCTCTCTCTCTCTCAAATGGGTATGCAGTTACCAATTGCGTGTTTATAAAAATAATAGCATTATTTTTCAAAGTTTGAGGGTACACTCAGGCACAGTATCCTGTTTGTTTCCTTAGTTCATATCCTCACTGGGCTATTTTCCCTGTTGGAGTCTTGGGGTTATAAAATCCTATTTTTCCAACTAGGGTTGTGGCTAGACAAATAATAATAATAATAATAATAATAATAATAATAATAATGATAATATCGACAGATATTCTTTCTCTCTCTCTCTCTCTCTCTCTCTCTCTCTCTCTCTCTCTCTCTCTCTCTCTCTCTCTCTCTCTCTCTCTCTCTCTCAAATAGATGTGCATTTACCAATGAGCTATAATTAAAATCTAACCTGAATGGGAAGAAACAAATGACCATACAAGACTGTCAGGAATTACAAACCTCCGCCAAGAACACGGGATATCATCTACTACCCTCTAAAGGTCTCATTCTTATATCGCCTCTTTCGTTGTTGTTTTCCTCAAATAAACAGCGTTTTGCAGGATTATTCCACCATTAAACAAACCGCCCCAAACACATCCTTATCCTTGCCTGTAAATTTAGCATATTCAATTATTTCGGCATTGCTTTACAATATCAATTATCTTTATATATAAATACGTGACCTCTATCGTACAGGAATAAATATAATTTCCCCTTTGATACTAAACTCGTTGTTTTCGTGTATGCAAAGCTCGTTTTATATCAATATTGAAAATAGTTCATTGATATTGTAAGGGAATACTGAAATGATTGACTATGCTAAATTTACATTCGAGGATAAGGATATGTTTGGCCCGGATAATAAATATCACATCTCGTTGATCCATTTATTTCAGTGTCCAAGTGACAATACAGTATATCCTTATCTTTTTCATTCATGACTTAGGGAAAGGAGTATCATATTCCTTATCTATCTATATACTAATGCAATTCCCCCAATTTTGGAAGGTACCCGGCATCAAAAAAAAAGGAAAAAAAGGGGACCTTTCCTCTCTACGCTCCTCCCAGCCTGACGAGGGACGCAACTGAGTTCGGCTGGTACTGCCTTATATTAAAAAAATACAAAAAAACAAAGGATAATTTATAGCTCCCAAAGACGAACGTAGTTAATTTCTTGCTTTTAAACACAGTCAATAACAAGTTGATCATTTTTTCGTACAAAAACTATCACAAAGATAAGTTGAACCGAAGAAAAATATACATTTTAACTACGATTCTTGTTAAGAAAAAAGGGAGAATCTTCTCTATATAATGAAGAGCAAGTGTCTGGATATACAGTATATATATATATATATATATATATATATATATATATATATATATATATATATATATATATATATATGTATATATATATATATATATATATATATATATACATATATATATATATACATATATATATATATATATATATATATATATATATATATATATATATATATATATATACAACAACAACTACAACAACAACAAATGCAGCTGTTTCTAGTCCACTGCAGGACAAAGGTCTCAGGCATATCTTGGTCATGTCTAGTGTTTGGCCATATTCATCACCACACTGATCACTGCGTGTTATTGGTGATGGTGGGAGAATTTACTTTGATCGCTCACAGCAAACCAACCTAGTATGGGTGGCCCTGATTAGTACAGCTTTTCTGATGATGGCGATACACAAACCCTTATACATATATATATATTATATATATATATATATATATATATATACTATATATATATATATATATATATATATGCATATACATAAATATATATATATATACAGTATATATATATATATATATATATATATATATATATATATATATATATATATATATATATGGGTGTGTAGGTTACACTCCCACGCTCAAGGGGGAGAGGGAGTAATCATATCCTGATGTGAGGGGGTCCCCCGAGAGGTACACTCAGAACCTACACTTTCCTACAAATTTCTTAACCAGTGGGTTGTAGTTAGGAAAGGGTGGGCGGGTGGGAATAATTGACTATCTCTCTCTCTCTCTCTCTCTCTCTCTCTCCTCTCTCTCTCTCTCTCTCCTCCATCTGTGCATATCTTAGAGCATATCTATCTAAATATTCAGACGTCATTTTTGACGACTCGTGTACACTAGTTTTTACATATCGGCAAATATCAATGTAAAGGATTACACAGACCATTGATCCCGGATCCAAACGTACGAGATATAATCCAGTAAGCTAATCCACTTTTGAACATCAAGTGTTGGTTCGACATTTAGCTGAATTTGGCAAAGATTACAGATATTGTGTGGGGGAAAACAATGGGATATCTGGAAAACAAAGCAGGGTATTCAAATCCAAAAGCTCGGGGAATAAATACAAGAAATAGAAAACGGTGCACTATTTACATTTAGTGTTCGTTTCAAAAGGCGAATGTAAAGCTGTGCAGGGTAAAGGAATTACGAATGAACATCAGACTCTCGTGAACTTGGGACTGATGGTATTAAAGTTTCTAAATGGCGTCTGTTGAAAGAGTCATAGACACCTCAGGATTATATACACTTAAAAATTTGGCGTTAAAAAATAAAAACTGTAAAAATCCTGGAATAAATGTTGCCAGACATTTGCCGTTTCAAAAACGGATATATTGACACCTCACACGTCTCTAACTGTCGACCTAACCACGCCAAGACTCCTCGCTGCTCGGAGGAAGGACGCTGGTGAAGAGCACAATACATGAACGTACGCAATGTCAGGCAGGGCAGCCGATCGGGACTACGGTCTACCCCAAAGCTAAAGCAAAGTCCTTCAATGAGGAGGCAACTGTGCTTACCCCCATACAAAAATTGGGAAAAAGTACGTTAATATAAGAAGATTTCTTTTGTTGAGTCACCAAAATGAACAAATCATACCAATAAATTGTTTCTTTGGTGGGAGCAAAAATTCTAATTCAATTTTTTTCTATTGTGAAAGATATTGATCTGCTATATGACTACAGAAATTATATTGAACTGCTCTCTCTCTCTCTCTCTCTCTCTCTCTCTCTCTCTCTCTCTCTCCTCTCTCTCTCTCTCTGTAGATCTGTATAAATGGGAAAATTACAACTCAGACAGGGGCTGGAGTAACGACATCATGATAAGATTTATGATTTTATAGTTTGTATTTCGAACCCATCTGTCCTTCATATCAATCGTAATTGAAGACAAAATTAAAAAATTTAGGCCTTTGGGATATTAAAGGTCATTCACCCCTATATCCAAACCCCCATACCATTTGGTATAATTTCAACCTATAACACCAATCACACCCACCTAATTAACTTTCAAATGTGAAATAAGAAGGGTTTAAAAAGATTAAATAAAAATATAATAAAATTAATTAAAACCTGTGATGAAGCAGAATACTCTATAATTTTTTTTTAAGTTCAGGATATTATGATTTTTTCCATCAGTCGTAATCAAGTACCTCCAGAGATACAGCACCCCGTCAGATTATATCAAATAAATAGGGTCAAGTGGGACATTCAGGGATGAAATCTAATCTAAATTAACTACACCCACCTAACCCAATCTAGGAATCTAGGGTACAGGGTCTTCCTAACTGCTTACTGCGAAAGCTTTAGCCCATAATGAAACCCTAATCTCACTGAGGACACCAAGGTACTATAGTAAAATGAAAAGATGGAACCTAACCTAACCTATCCCTGGCAATGTTGCAATCTAGCCTAACTACACCCACCTAACCCAATATAGGGCCCAGAATCATCCCAAAATGCTTATTGCGAAAGATTTCACCCACACTAATACCCTAACCTAACTCAGGACAACAGGGAGGAAACCTTCCCTAACCACATCCACCTAACTTTACCTAGCCATGGCAATGTTGCAATCTAACCTAACTATACCACTCTAATCCAATCTAGGGTTGTAGTGTCTTCCCTAACTGCTTATTGCGAAAGCTTTTACCAATACTGACACCCTAACTTCACTTAGGACACCAGGGCACACTGGTATAATACAAAGATGAAACATAACCTAACCCCATTCACCTAGCCTAACACTGGCAAGGTTATCCTTGCTCACTTACGGCGGGGGAGTTTAATCCTCACCCCAGTGACCCCCCCCCCCCCCCCCCCCCCCCCCCCCCCCGTTTCCAAATCTCACAAATGACACCGACAACTTATAAACTAAATCAAATTGAATATTCAAGTTGGCCACATCACATTTACCTTGGATAAAATCAGAAGTTCCCGATTCTTTTTCCTGACGACGTCTAAGATTGCTTCGTGAGACAGACTGGGGAGAGAGAGGGAAAAAATGATGTAACGGATGGTCTTCTGGTATTTCATGATATAAAGTTAACAGAATAAATACTGTATCAATTATTTCAGTCGGTTATTATGCCTTACCTATAAGGTTTTGAATATTGTTGCTGCCGTTCAAATAGTCTACAAAATATTCACTACCCGAGACTTGATGTAGTTGTAGACCTACCACTTCTCAAGAGTACCAGGGTTGTAGCGTTAACACTTACGAGGTAAATGCTAAACAGTATGCACAATACATTGTGTATCAGAGACCAATTTAACACCCATGACCACAATGTATAGCATTAAGGACTTCTACTGATTCGTCAATCTCTACAAGAGTAACCGGGCCATCTATGGACTCTTCATAGTGAATAGTGTACTTTGTCAATTCTTAACAAAAGGCCTAACAAGAAGTTTGTAATGTAAATAATTAATAATAAATAAGTTTAATATTACAATTTGTAATTGAACATTATAGAACTGAGAAGTTGATGCTGAATACTTTAATGGTTTAACTAATCAGTTTTTTTTTTTTATTTATTATTGTAGAATTGTACTTAATTTTCCTTACGCTAAAATATTAAGGAAATTTATTCATTCATTTTCACTGAAATTATACAGATTCACAATACAAAACATGTTTTTTTATATCAAGAGTTAATATTTTAATGTTTTTGATTTATTTGCCTGCACAAGTTTAACTGCTCAGAATTCCTTACTCTTAACATATTGAAAACATTGATTATATACAACATACATTAACGAATAATTGTTTACTGTATATAAAGACTTTATATTTTCATTTCTTAATTTTTACATACACCAGTTTAACTGATCAGTTTTCTCTACACTTAAAATATTAGGAAAATGAATTAATTAATTTTCTCTAAATTCATTCATATATACAACACACATTAACGAATATTTGTTTATATAAATTCATTTCTTGATTTTTACATAGGCCTACACTGGTTTAAGTTATCAGTTTTCCTTACTCTTAGAATATTTTGAAAATTAATTCATACTTTTCTCTAAAATCATTCAGGTATGCAACACACATTAACGAATATTTGTTTACATAAAGAATTTATATTTTTATCTCTTTATTTATTTGGATACACCTATTTAATTGACCAGTTTGTTTTCACCTTTGTGAAATTATACTTAATTTTCCTTCTTCTTAAAATATTAAGAAAATTAATTCATCCATTTTCACTAAAATCATTCAGGTATGCAACACACATTAACGAATATCTGTTTATATAAAGACTTTATATTTTCATCTTTTAATTCATTACTTTTCCCTAAAATTATTTAGGTATACACCGCATATTACCGAATATTTATTGATATAAAGACTTTATATTTTCATCTCTGTTTATATACATACTCTGAAATATTCCCCTTCAATTTCCCCCAATCTGAATTGTCGAAATCTACATAACGAACTTGTTGCAAACTACCATATTCCCTCCTGGTTAAACTACGGCTATGACAAAACTTTGCGACCACCTCATTAACTCGAGGTTGGAGCTGCTTGGAACTGGTGTCGTTATTCTGGGATGACAATAACTCCTCGCCTGATTTATACCTGATTATGAATATCTGGTTCAGCCTCTCGCATGCAATAAGGGATTCGGTAGTGCCTTTATATATGGATTCATTCCGTTTCCTAATAAGCTTGAATATGTAGGAGGATTAGATGGGCTTATGTAAATAATCTGGTTGGTATGTCTTCCAGTTTTTGATGTTGTGGTGTTAATGATTGAATGTCTATTTGGGATTCAATTTATGGCACTGCACTGTTTAATTAGGATTTTGTTTTCTTCATTATGATCTTTATTTCTATTACTAATTAATGTATATATATATATATATATATATACATACATATATATATACATCTATATATATATATATATATATATATATACATATATACATACATATATATATATATATATATATATATATATACATATATATATATATATGTATATATATATATATATATATATATATATATATATATATATATATATATATATATATATGGGACTTGGGGATGCTATTCTATGTTTACAATGGATAGACAATGTCTTTGTTGCGTCTTAAAATTGAAGATAGTGGTGTGTATGTGTATACATACACAAACATATACAGTATATATATATATATATATATATATATATATATATATATATATAATAGTATATATATTATATATATATATATATATATATATATATATATATATATATCTATATATGTATACATATACATACATACATATATATATATATATATACTATATATATATATATATATATATATATATATATATATAAATCCGTGTGCTCAAAAACCAGAACGTATGAATTTAAATCGAGTCATAGATAATGAAAAGGTTAACATAAAGGCAATTCATAATTGAAGTGAATAGAAAATACCCTGCTGTTCTTTTATGCAAATAAAAAAAAACTAAAAAAACTATCATAAACCCTAATTAAATTTCCAGGAAGAACAGAAACACTAATGTCACCACATATAGGAAATGTTTATTTCATTGTTGTTACTGTTTCCTAAGATATTTAATTTTTCCTTGTTACATTTCCTCACTGGGCTATTTTCCCTGTTGGGGCCCCTGGGCTTATAGCATCCTGCTTTTCCAACTAGGGCTGTAGCTTGGCAAGTAATAATAATAATAATAATAATAATAATGATAATAATAATAATAATAATAATAATAATAATACATATCTATTGCAAACGTTTCGACATTTCAAATGTCATCATCAGTTCTACCTAATGATATAAGAAACAATATTGATGATGACATTTGAAATGTTGAAACGTTTGAAGGTTTAAAGGCCATTCATGAATGGCAGAGGCAAGGGAAAGTGACATTGCCCTGAGCAGGCAGGACAATGCCCTAGAGACTGACCATATATACTTATGATCATTGCCCAAAGCCCCTCTCCACCAAAGCTAGGACCAAAGAAGGCCAGGCAATGGCGGCTGATGACTCAGCAGATAGACCTGTAGGCTTCCCGCCCATCCTTAGCTCGCAAGGATAGTGAGGTTGCAGCGACCAAGGAAAATAACGAGTTTGAGCGGGACTCGAACCCCAGTCCGGCATTCACCAGTCAGGGACGTTACCACATCGGCCACCATTTGTAATGAATATGTACCTGCAGACCTATAGGCTCTCCAAACCCCTTATCCTTAGCTCACAATGATGTAGAGGTTGCAGCGATCAAGGAAAATAACGAGTTTGAGCGGGACTCGAACAACAATCTGGCATTCACCAGTCAGGAATGTTACCACATCGGCCACCATTTGCAATGAATATGTATCTGTAGACCTATAGGCTCTCTCAAACCCCTTATCCTTAGCTCACAAGGATAGTGAGGTTGCAGCGACCAAAGAAACTAACGGGTTTGAGCAGGACTCGAACCGCAATCTGGCGTTCACAAGTCAGGAACGCTTCTCCTGAGAATAAGATTTCTTAGAAACGTTCTTATTTTTCATCTGATTAAATTTGGCAACATGTCATGCGTGCTGAAGCAACTATTAATAAAAAATGGCTCTTTTTCTCTTCTTTAGGAGCATGGTGTTTTTCTGATCGTTGAAAATCCATCAAATGTTACATGACAAGGAAAATAATCAGCGTCTAATTTGTTTTGAAGCTGAAAATTTCCGACATATTGTAAAAATTGCTGTTCATCTTTCCAGCCGTTTTATTTCAGTTTCTCAATGATTTTTAATTCCTTTACGTTCATTGATGTTTTATTTTAATTCCTCAGTGATTTTCCATCTGTTTTTCAATTTGTTTCGAAACTGGAATTTTTTTTTTATATTTTTCTAAACATTGATGTGTCTCTTTCCAGCCGTTTTATTTTAGTTTCTTGATTATCTTTAATATTTTGTTTTCATTCCTCGATGTATTATTTAAATTCCTCAATGATTTTTTATTTAATTTTTATTTCTCTTTCTCAATTTTATTTTGCCGAAAACATTAAAATGTTCTGTAAAAAGTATTTTGCAAAAATCCGAAAAGAAAAATATGCGTAAGAGTATCAAATGTTCCTCGTGTATTTGATCAACAGAATAACAATTACCACTTTAAATAAACAAGCTGAGAGGTAAGGCTTAAGGTTCTTTAACATGCAAAGTAAAAGAGCTGGAGAGAGAGAGAGAGAGAGAGAGAGAGGAGAGAGAGAGAGAGAGAGAGGAACGCTTAAATATTAAAGGTCACTTGTGAATGGCATAGGCAAGGGATAGTACAATGCGCTGGAGATCAGCCCCCAAGCTCCATTTCCACCCAAGCTAGGACCAGGGAAAGCCAGGCAATGGCTGCTGATGACTCAGCAAGTAGACATATGAGTTCCTCAAAAGCTCACAAGGATGGTGAGGTTGCAGACACTACTAGAAACTACCCAGCTTGAGAGACACATGAATTTCTGTACTACCCCTGTAAGGAAATGGTGGCCAATGTGGTAACGTCTCTGCTTGGTGAACGCCACACTGGGGTTCAAGTCCCATCCAAACTCGTTAGTTTCTTTGGTAGCTGTAACCTCACAATCCTTGTGAGCTAAAGATGGGGTGTTTGGGATAACCTATAGGTGTATCTGCTGAGTCATCAGCAACCGTTGCCTGGCCCTCCTTGGTCCTAACTTGGGTGGAGAGGGGGCTCAGGCGCTGATCAGATGTATATATGGTCAGTCTCTAGGGCATTGTTCTAATCGATAGCTCAATGTCACTGTCCCTTACCTCTGCTATTCACGAGTGACTTTAGATCTTTAAGCAAATTCACAGCTATGGACGTTCACAATAGGCTACAACAAACTTCATGGTACACTAATCAAAAACGACTATAAATTATTATTATTATTATTATTATTATTATAATTATTATTATTATTATCATTGTTATTATTATTATTATTATTATTATTAGAATGATAATTTTTAAAATTATCATTACTATAAAAATTAAAAAATTATTTATGTTGTTGAAATTGCTAGGTTTTTTTCTCTCTTTCTTTTAGTGATGGGAACTGGTAAAACAGTTCACTATAAGAAAATACTCTTAATATTCCTGTTGCGTAATTACTAGAAGATTACTAGACATTGGGGACTGAAAAGTATCAACAAACTGAAGAAAGAATCCACTAACTGATGATGAAATAGATGGAAAGAGAACATCAACCAATATACAAAAGACAGACATTCTATTATTATTATTATTATTATTATTATTATTATTATTATTATTATTATTACTTGCTGATTTACAACCCTAGTTGGAAACGCAGGATGCTATAACCCCAGGGGCCCCTAACAGGGAAAACAGCCCAGTGAGGAAAGGAAACATGGAAAAATAAAACATTTTAAGAACAGTAACAACACGGAAACAAATATTTACCATATAAACTAAAAAAACTTTAACAAAACCAGAGGAAGAGAGATGAGATAGAATAGTGTGCCCGAGTGTAATAATCAGAATGATAATCTCGAAGATCAGCAAAGGGAAATGACATGACTATAGTTGTTTGTGAAAATGACCCCAGTTGTAATATACGGAAAGATAGAGATAAGAAGGTAAATTAATAATCACTTCCAAAAAGAAGAAAAATGGCAATAGATTATCAAAAAAGGAATAATGACTGATATGTACTATCAAATAAACTTTCTATGAACGGGAATACGGTGTAATCTAGATAAAAAAAAAACCCACACTTGTCTACCGAATGAAAGATATTGAAAATGGTACATCAAGAGACAGATATAGCAATGAATACTGTTAATGAAAATGAAAAAACAAAGGAATATGGTGTAATCTAATTTAGAAAAAAAACGTCTTCAAAATGAAAGTTATTAAAAATGGTACATCAAGAGGCAGAAATTGCAATGAATTCTGTTATTTAATATGACAAAAAAAAAAAAAAAAAAAAAATAATCACATTTGACTATAAACAGTAATGTGGAGTCAATATTTGTCATTGCAATGATAGCGCGAAACTATGAAGTACAATTTCCTTCACTGTTAAAAACTTGCCGTAATATAACGGTAAAAATCCTGGACTAAATCTTGCCAGGATTCACCGTTTTAAAACCGCATATATTGACGTAAAGGAGTGATATTACGGTCACCTAACCGTAAAAGATAATAACAAAGTAGGGTAGAAATTACGGTCGCCTGTATTTTACTGAAATACGGTTAAGAACAGTATATTTTTCATGGAGAATTTCAGATTAAAATTATAGTTTTTTTAACAGTGTTGTACAAAAATAAGATCTCTCGCTGGCAAATACAACTTGGTTTAAAGAACAATTATTGAAATATAATTAAAGACAAGACAGTTTCAGTAAGATGCCAGCAAAAGAGGTGTTCACTACAAATAAACAGAATATGGGACAAATAAACAGGATGACCTGACAAACAGAATAATTTAACACCGCGAGTGGGCTCTTGGCAAAAAGCCAGGCCAAAAGACGTAATGCAATAGTGAACACAGAACTGTCGGGCCAAATAGATTGTAATATTTCTTGTGGTAAAGGCGTGTCGCTTTCATGCTCTGAAAGTGGTCTGTTTCTATTCTTCTGTTTTTTGCTGCCGCGATACTTCTGTGAAATTCAGTCCATTTTTCAGAGAGAGAGAGAGAGAGAGAGGAGAGAGAGAGAGAGAGAGAGAGAGAGAGAGAGAGAGAGAGAGATATTTTCTCATACACAGTAAGTTTATTGTAGATTTTCCAAAAAATTGTGGAGAGAGAGAGAGAGAGAGTGAGAGAGAGAGAGAGAGAGACGGTCTCTGGTTACTATTATGAAACAGAATCACACGCAATAGACATGTCCTAGTCTATTTGAAACATCATTATTTTTCTCCTAAGATTCTCAGAATAACTAAATGTATTTGGAGTCTAAAGCGATTTGATTTGCGGACATTTAAATGAGGGTCGTAACTCGAAGAAGCCCAGTTAATCGCAACTCGAGGAAGCTAAATTTTGCACCAATGAACGGCTGGACCAGATCAGTAATTGTGATGTTTGCCCGGAAAACATGTGTTCACAACAACAATAAAACTAATTTGGCGGGGCTATGGGTGGGCGTTGTCCTTCACTAAACCCCACCCTCATACATTGGGCCATTTCGGATTCTTTTGGGGGTCTGGGTGTGGGGCTGGGGAGTTGGATAAAGGGGTAAAGTCGGCCTTATCCTAAAATGGGGAGAAAGGGGAGTTTATTCTATTACGACTTTCAGTGGAACGTATTGATCATTTTGGACAATGTATCTTTAATGCTTGACAAAGGAAGGTACGATTTTCCGCTTATATATTATCCATTATAACGCATTAAGGTAATGCATTTTTTTGCTATATTTACCTGTAACTAATGACCGAAGACTTGATCGTTCACGTCTTAATTGGAGGTATATTTACTCTTTCAACCAATATGTACAATTTTTTTCCCCAAAAAAATGAAGGAAGCCAACCTAGACCAGATAAACGTTTAAAGGCCGTTCGTGAAAAGCAGAGAAAAAGGACGGCTGATAATGAAACTAGCAGTACAATGACTTAAAACTGACCTAAGCCCTCAAGGGAGGACCAGGCAATGGCTACTGATGACACAGCAGGTAGACAATTGGGCTCCTCCTAAAATCATCCATCCTTAGCTCACAAGGTTAGTAAGGTTATATACACTACAAGGAACTATCAAGTTTGAGCTGGTCTTGAACACACGTCCAGTAGATTGTGAGGCAAGGAGGTATCCAATATATAGGATTAATTACCCATGCGTAACACTGGTCATACATATAAAGATAAATGGCTGCATATTCCGTCATTATGTATAAATAATTGCTCATATTATGTACTACAAAAAATGAAAAATACTAAGTAACATACAGCAGTGAATTTCTATAATAATAAATCCTGATTTATTCTTGTGGAATTAACTAAGTGATTTTTAAACCCCGTATAACCGTTTTGAAGTGCAAAAAAAAAAAAAAAAAAAAAAAAAAAAAAAAAAAAAAAAAAAAAAAACCTCTAATTCCATTTGTCAGGTGTCAAAAAAATAATATATATTCCATGAAATAACATCACAGACGTATAAAAATAAATGAAGCTAATACTCCACATGAAGATTTATTCCGAAATTACATAGCCAAAAATTATTGGATAAATTCATGCAAATAAATTATTTGTTTGGTTTAGTTGTGAATGCGCTTCGGTTAATCAGAGAACAAAGGACAACTGGCAAGCGTCAATTTTGAAGTTTATGATAAGCTAACCATTATCACAAAGTGATAGTTATGGCACTTAAAGGTTTAAAGGCCGCTTATTAATGACAGAGGCAAGAGACAGTGACACTACCCTAATAGAAGGACAATGCCCTAGAGACTGACCATACACTGTTTAAAAAAACCCGTAATTTTAATTGGAAATTCTCCGTGAAAATATACTGTTCTCAGCCGTATTTCAGTAAAATACAGGTGACCGTAATTTTACCTACTTTGTTATTATCTTTTACATATATCCGTTTTTAAAACGGTAAATATTTGGCAACATTAATGCCAAGATTTTTACCGTTTTTACCATCAATTTTTGACACTAAAAATTTACATGAGGTTAGCAGACAATCTAATAAACTACCTTCAGTAAAAGGAAATAAGAAAGATATCACTCCCAGAGAGAGAGAGAGGAGAGGAGAGAGAGAGGAGAGAGAGAGAGAGAGAGCACAAGATGGGCATATTAAGAAGTTAACAATTTCGGCTTGGTCTAAAACAAATACTTGACAGAGAGAGAGAGAGAGAGAGAGGTGGGGGAAGGTAGTCGAATACTGGGACGTAATCCAAGGTAAAATTCCGTTTTCCTCAGAAGTTTCTGTAATATTTCATGAAGTTTTTATTTGGATTAATATGTACCAAACAATTTGAAAGGGTGGAGAGGGGACGGGGGGGTGGGGGGGGGGGGAGGCCTCGTGATGATGTAGGGTTGCAAGGGGATGGTGGTTACCAGGGTGGTACTTGTACCAAAGCATGTAATAAAAAAAAAGGTCTCTCGCTCGAAAAGAAGTCAAAACATCATCTCGTGTGTCCTCTCCTTGAGTAATCTCCCCTTTTCTCTTCCTAATGTCCCCTCTGGGTACATATAAGCCCTAAGGGGGTTTCCTCCTTCCCTCATCGCCCCCCCCCCCCCCACCCCCCCCCCCCCCCGGAGGCTGTTGTGATGTGCTCGGTGTATCCCAAAACCAGATGACGATTTGGAGTTGTTGTTACGGAGGGTTCTGACGAATGAGATGGAGGGGAGCGTGAAGGGAGCATGAAGGGAGCGTGGAGGGAGAGGGGGGATTTCGAGAGAAGCTTGATTGGAAAATGAATAAACAAGGGGATATGGAGGAGAGGGTAATATTATGACGAAAATACGAGAAATATGGATGACCAAGAATTGGATGCAAGTAATCACGATGAAGTAAAAAAAAAAACATAAGAGTTAAATAAAAATTCAAAGGATGCTAATTAAAGTGACCGTATATAGGCCATTTTAAACAGCCGTCCAATTAATCAAAAAGATATATTAGGCCTATAATCAACAGTAAAGTTCAGCATAGTTATACTTTAACCCTTTCTATACATGTATTTCAAGGTAGCTCATTCACTATTCCATACATATTCCCCTTTGTCCAGTTCCAAATTATTCTCGATATTTTATCTTAAAACGTTATAGGTATCTGGTTTCAGTTCCATCATCCTCTGAAGACACTCACCAGAACGTCAGTCGGGCCAGTTCAGAAACAGCAATAACCTCCAAGTAAAACAGCTTAAGCTTGCATAACACAAGTGGATTAATGCCGCGTTGTTTCGTCCGCAAGGATTATATATCAATGAAGATCAGTAAGGTCCTTTACATGCTGCCCCGCTCGGAATAAAAACCGAGCGGTAGTGATGTATTAGCCGCTGGCACTGCTATTCCACGCAGTTCCAGTGTAGCGGCTTATAGAAACAGGATGTACGCTTGAGCAACATCCTCTCGTGTGAAGACATGTCTCCTAAAGGGCGGAAATATTTCCGTACGGAAAAATCCACCCGTGTAAAGCGAGCCTTAGAATTATGGCCCCAGGCTGGGATCGATCTGCAGCCATGAGAATGCAAGGCAAATGCGTTATCGCTGTTTTAAATATACTAGTAAAACAAATTTTCATATAAAATAGATTATTACGATGGAATAAAATTTACTGTAACCTGTAAATCCCCTTTGGTATGGTTTTGTATGGGTACGGAAGAAAAGATACCACTGAACAATAAAATAAATAAAATCTTATAACACAGTATCATCATCTTTAACCCTTTAGCAACCATTGGTAGCGAAAGAGTTAAAATAGGAAACTTTCTTCTAACATAATATAGAAAGTTGGTCTTTAAAGGAAAGGCCTTAATTACAGGTTTCCAATAAATATCAGCAAGCTAGCGTTTGTTTAGTTAAAATTCTTTAGATCTTAGTAACCTTCTTGTCTATGGAAGAAATATAAAAGAAATTTCTATTTCCCATGGCTGATGATTGCCAAGGTTCTAATATATGGGAACTATACTTTAATCTATCGAAAGTAATATACCTGCAAAATATCATAAAGTATTCTGACAGTTAATACAGAAAACATCAACAACGAAAACACCTAGAATACCAATAAAACTAATTTATATACGAATATTATATACCTGCAAAATATCATAAAGTATTCTGACAGTTGATACAGAAATCCTCACCAACGAAAAGTGCTAGAATACCAATAAAACTATTTTCTATACAAAGATGAAATACCTGGAAAATATAAAGTATTTTGACAGTTGATACAGAAAATATCAACAACGAAAACTGCTAGAATACTAATAAAGCTATTGTATATACTGTAAGAAGATAATATACCTGCGAAATATCATAAAGTATTCTGACAGTTGATTTAAAAAACATCAACAACAAAAACTGCTAGAAATCCAATAAAACTGTTGTACATACTGTAATAAGATAATATACCTGCAAAATATCATTAATTATTCTGACAGTGGATACAGAAAATATCAACAATGAAAACTGCTATAATGCCAATAAAAAACTATTGTATTTACGAGTATAATATACCTGCAAAATAACAAAGTATTCCTACAGTTGATGCCAAAAAACATCAACAACAAAAACTGCTAGAATATCAATAAAAGTATTGTATATAAGACGTTAACATACCTGCAAAATATCAGAAAGTATTCCAACAGTTGATAGAGAAAACACCAAAAACGAAAATAGTGAAATACTCGACAAATTTAGAGCCTGCAAGTGCTACAAGGGAACCTGAAGAGAATTACCTCGTGACGAAAAAAGTGCATTCCAAAGCATATTCTTATTGAGGTGAAGCTTTTCCACCGAGCCATAATCCCTCTTATTAATGAGACCATTACTCCCAGCAATGCCATTAGCATAATGACCACAATTAAAAGTATCAGCAGCACAGTTATTTTGAAGGGGAAGTATTTCGAAACGTTGTCTTGCTTGTGTATCTCGGTATATTTTGGATTGATTCTGACTGTGCCTGAAAGTCAGGTAAAATACAAATAAAATTAAAATTCTCTGTTTAGTTTTATTATCTCTCTCTCTCTCTCTCTCTCTCTCTCTCTCTCTCTCTCTCTCTCTCGCTTGTGTATCTTAGATTAGTTGGCTCGATTCTGACTGTTTGAAATTTACTCAATTTTATTGCTCAAAATTAATTTCTCTGTTAGGTTTTATTCTCTCTCTCTCTCTCTCTCTCTCTCTCTCTCTCTCTCTCTCTCTCTCCTCCAGCAGGACGAATCCGTGGGCAATAAATCTCTTCCTTGCAGGTGTTTCCAATTCTAAATCTTCTAATACCATTCAAGACGTTTACTGAGCTCCCAAAGTGAAGGTTTATGACACACCGCATGTATAATGTGATATATCCCCCGATTCAGGGCATAATTCATACAGGAAGTTATACATTTTCCATCTGCTACGCAATATCTATATTACTGACAATTCAGACACCACAAAGACTATTCAGTTTACCTCATTTCAATCTTATAGAAAAATATCATCATCATCATCATTTCCTCCTTCGCCTATTGACGCAAAAGGCCTTGGTTAGATTTCACCAGTTGTCTCTATCTTGAGCTTTTAAATCAATAATTCTCCATTCATCATCTCCTACTTCAAGCTTCATAGTCCTCAGCCATGTAGGCATAGGTCTTCCATACATTTCGCCAGACGTCTCTTTCTTGAGCTTTCAATTCAATACTTCTCCATTCAACATCTCCTACTTCAAGCTTCATAGTCCTCATCCATGTAGGCATGGGTCTTCTAATTCTTGTAGTGCCTTGTGTAGCACAGTTGAAAGTTTGGTGAACTAATCTCTCTTGGGGATTGCGAAGAGCATGCCCAAACCATCGCCATCTATCCCTCATCATGATATCATCCACATATGGCAATCGAGTAATCTCTCTTATAGTTTCGTTTCTAAACCTGTCCTGCCATTTAACTCCCAATATCCTTTTGAAGGCCTTATTCTCAAATCTACTAAATCTATTGGAGATTGTTTCATTGCCATACCATGACTCATGTCCTTATCGAACTGTACTTCCTTAGCAATTCAGATAAATTCTTTTTATTTCCAAGACGAAATATTTGGTCCTTTAATGATTTTTTAGTAAAAAATATGTACTACATCATGTGGTGGCCAATGTGGTTACGTCCCTGACTGGTGAACGTCTGACTGGGGTTCTAGTTCCGCTCAAATTCGTTAGTTTCTTTGGTCACTGCAGCTTCCCAATCCTTGTGAGTTATGGATGGAATGTTTGGGGGAGCCTTTAGGTCTATCTGCTGATTCATCAGTACCCATTTCCTGGCCCTCCTTGGTCCTAGCTTGCGTGGAAAGTGGTCTTGTGTGCTCATCATATGTATATATGTTCAGTCTATAGGTTATTGTCCTGTTTGTTAGGGCAATATCACTGTCCCTTGCCACTGCTATTCATGAACGGCAGAGGCTAATTACGTGAACTGGACATTTTGCTTGACCGTGACCTTGATCTATGACCTTGACCTTCCAAAATTCAATCATTTCCAGCTTTTTGCCTGGCAGTTAATCCATGCATGTTTCATTACTCTACGAGGAAATTGTGGCCAAGAAGGTGTTCACAAACAAACACACACAAACACACAAACAGGGGGTAAAACATAACCTCCTTTCAACTTCGTTGGCGGAGGTAACAACGCCAATGTAAATTATGAATCACATTATAAATTCACTCATTTTGCTTCAATACCACATAAGCAAACATGACATAAGGACGAAGCATCATAAATTTCGAAAAAAAAAGTTGATTTCAAGCATCGATTTATTTCTTAATTTCCAGCGAATATGTACACAAGATATTTACTTCCTTGATTACAATGCACTGGAAAAAAACTGAGTTTACACAGTTTGTTTACGTTCATGTTTAATAAAAATGGGAGTAAATTTTATATAAACATAAATAAATGATGATAAATATATTAGCTAAGCTACAACTCTATTTGGAATAGCAGGATGATATAAGCCCAGGGGCTCCAGCAGGGAAAATAGGCCAGTGAGGATAGGAAATAAGGAAAAATAGAATATTTTAAGAAGAGTAACAACATTAAAGTAAATATTTTCTATATGAAATATAAAAAAAAACTTAAAAAAAGAGAAAGAGAAATACGAATAGAATAGTTTGCCCGTTATTTTAAACTATGAATAATAATTTGCAGATGTTGATCCACCTTTCTTTGTGAATTACATTTCGCATTTCGTAAAAGACAACAGATCACTCGACAGCACTATAAATCCTTATATGTAGCTGGGTGCTACAAAAGGTTATTGGTGGTGGACTACTGGTAACGTCCTTGCCTGGTGATCACCAGACTGGGGCTCGAATCTCGCTCAAACTCGTTAGTGACTTTAGTCGCTGCAACCTCACCCTCCTTGTGAGCTAAGATGGGGTTGGGGGAGCCTACAGATCTATCTGATGAGTCATCAGCAGCCATTGCCTGCCTCGCTTAGCATCGGTGGAGAGGGGCTAGGTCGCTGATCATATGTATATAATATGCTCAATCTCTAGGGCATTGCCCTGCATGATGGGGCAATGTCACTGTCCCTAGCCTCTGTCCTTCATGAGGGCCTTTAAACCTTTAAACGAGTGACTTTGACCGATTAATTTCACCGTAAAATCTACCGAAACAGGAAGACTCATAACAACCAGCGGGTTCTAATGATTAATTTCACAGTGGAATTCCTAGGAGCCGGAACAACAGGGCAAACATTGCACGTCCTCACTAAATAATTCACCGGGTACAACTGAAGCCAGGTTTTCTCATATTACGCTTAAATTCCAAAAAGAAACAATCACGATTGAGCATCATATCATAAATCAATAAAAAAAAAAGAAAAAGATATTCTGACTTTCTTACCCACAATGCACTCGCTAAAAACAAAGTTTGTTTCGGGAGCATGACATCATTTGAATTCCTTTCGAGATTATATAAAACTAGTGTACGTGACCCGTCAAAAATAACGTCTGAATATTTAGATAGACATGCATATACACGCACATGCGCACACACACATATTTGATACTTCCCACCCCCCTCCCGCTTCCCTAACTATAAGGAGTTACCTGTGATTAAGAATGTAAATCAGCAAATATTTTGGTCATTGTTAATTTCCAATAATTTTATTTGTATAATTTAGACTAAGAAGATTTATTCACAAACACTAATATCAATAAACATCCGGGGTGAAATTCGGATACCACCAAAATATATATATTTCACATATCGTTTATTTATGTACTTATTTCCTTTATTTCGTTGCTGGAAACTGGCCAAACCCCAGACATAGACAAAGACATGTCTGAAGCCTTTGTCTTTCAATGGACCAAAAGCGGCTGCAAATGCTGTTGTTGTCGTTGTTGTTGTTGTTTCTGCTGTTATTGTTCTATAACCATTAAGCAGACTCGTATTTTTCAAGCTATTAAATGAAGCTAATAAAAATATCTCAAGCCGTTCTGATCCCATAACGTACACAACATTTGAGTGGAAAAAGAGGGATAATACATAGCAAAAATATACTAATTCCCCCAAATTTAGTCGCTATAGAAGGGTCATTTCCGATGAAAAATGCGGATCTCGAACGCTAATGGCCAGCGTTTATGAAAACACAGAAAATGGGAACCTAAATGTCTGATCCTTTTGAAAAAAGTGCATTAGGCTTATAATTAAATGTAAGTGTAATTTATTGGACAATTTATTTTGATTA
>NC_090727.1:57603452-57608452 GCF_036898095.1 Palaemon carinicauda | reverse complement strand
GAGAGAGAGAGAGAGAGAGAGAGAGAGAGAGAGAGAGAGAGAGAGAGAGAGAGGAGAGGGGGAGGGAGAGAGAGAGAGTTAAAATATGTAATATATATCATATTCTTGTAAAATTTATATGAAATCCCAAGCAGACTGGAATGGGATTTTACATGATCTTTTGTGCTTGAATTGGTCACAATTATATAATAGTGTAGATCCTGTTGTCCCTTTGAATGAGAATCTAGTCAACATAATTGATAGGCGTATCCCTTCTCGTGTGCTAAGGTACCGAGTGAAGGACAAACCGTGGTTCAATGATGATTGTAGACGTGCTTTTTTGGAGAAGCAGGAGGCCTATCAACTTTGGAAGGGTAACAGATCATATTTGACCTGGAACAACTATACTCAGCTTCGAGCTTTTGCTCAGAGAGTTTATGCCTCAACTGAAAAGGAGTACAATTTAACCATAAAAGAAACACTTTCTGGTACAACTCAGGAACATAAATGGTGGTCTACCCTTAAATCTGCACTCTTTGGTGTAGATGCAACAGTTCCTCCTTTACTTAAACCAGATGGCTCAGTCACTCACTGTCCAAAGGAAAAGGCAACCCTTTTGGCTGATGTTTTTGACAGTAAACAGAGTAATGAAAAACTTGAACTTCCTCATTCCTGTTTTCCTGAGGCTAAACTAACTAGTTTAGCTTTTCTATCTCGTGAGATTAAAGCTCTGTTGATGGACCTTGATGCTTATGGAGGTGTAGAACCAAATGGTATTTTTCCTTTGTTTTTTATAAAGACAGCAGATTTCTTAGCTCAAAAGTTATCTGTTATTTTGCGCAAGTTAGCAAGAAGAGGAGCTTTTAGCACTAGTTGGAGAATTGGTAATGTTACTCCTCAATGTAAATGTGTTTGTGGTAGCTCAAGTCCCACTGATTACCGCCCAATTTCCATAACTCCCATATTATCTAAAGTTTTTGAACGTCTTCTGGCAAAACGTCTTAATAGGTTTGCTGAAGGTAATCATCTACTCCCTAGTTTGCAATTTGGTTTTCGTAAAGGCCTTGGAGCATGTGATGCCCTTCTTACAATCTCCAATGCTGTACAGAAATCCCTTGATTGTGGTCGGGAAGTTCGTATGATTGGCCTTGGTTTTAGTGCTGCCTTTGACCGTGTTAATCATGAGGCCCTTATTTTCAAACTGAAACAGTTGGGAGTGGGTGGGTCGTTTCTTAGCATTATTATTGATTTTTTAAGTAATAGATCTCAAAGAGTTGATGTTGATGGGCACCATAGTGATTATAGGAATGTGATATCCGGTGTTCCACAGGGTAGTGTTCTTGGCCCATTACTTTTATACTATATACACATGACATGTGGTTTGGCCTAGAAAACAAGCTTGTTGCATATGCAGATGATGCTACTCTCTTTGCATCAATTCCATCCCCTGAATGTAGATCTAGGGTTGGTGAATCCCTTAATAGAGATTTAGCTAGAATTAGTGCATGGTGCAAATTATGGGGTATGAAGTTGAATCCTAACAAAACTCAAAGTATGATTGTAAGTAGGTCAAGGACGGTGGTTCCTCAACATCCGGATCTCAGTATTGATAATGTTTCTTTAAATATGTATGACTCTTTCAAAATTTTAGGTGTAATTCTCGACATTAAATTTACTTTTGAGAAACATATAAGGTCTGTGTCTTCTTCAATTTCACAAAAAATTGGCTTATTGAGAAAGTCTTTCAAGATTTTCGGTGATCAATCTATTCTGAAGAAGTGTTTTAATTCTTTCATTCTACCTTGTTTTGAGTATTGTTCTCCTGTCTGGTCTTCAGCTGCTGATTCTCATCTTAATTTGTTGGACAGAAACTTACGGTCTATTAAATTTCTTATTCCTGATCTAGATATTAATCTCTGGCACCGTCGTTCAATTAGTTCATTATGCATGTTGCATAAGATTTTTCACAACTCTGACCATCCTTTACATTCATATCTCCCTGGACAATTCTATCCTGTTCGTAATACTAGGCAGGCAGTTAATTCTAATAGCCAGGCCTTCTCCATCACGAGGCTCAATACTACGCAGTACTTTAGAAGTTTTATTCCAGCTGTGACCAAGTTGTGGAATGATCTTCCTAATCGGGTGGTTGAATCAGTAGAACTTCAAAAGTTCAAAGTTGGAGCAAATCCTTTTTTGTTGACCAGGCGGACATGAGTCTTTTTATAGTTTATTTATGACATATTTGTTTTTGATGTTGTTGATAGTTTATTATATGACATGTCTGTTTTGACGTTGTTTCTTATTTTAGAATGATTTATTGTTAATTTATTCTCTTCATTTATTTATTTCCTTATTTCCTTTCCTCACTGGGCTATTTTTCCCTGTTGGAGCCCCTGGGCTTATAGCATCCTGCTTTTCCAACTAGGGTTGTTGCTTGGATAGTAATAATAATAATAATAATAATAATAATATAAAGGTACCCAACAGCTGTCACAATATGGCTGGTGTTTCCAAGTCATCAAAAACTTGCCGAGAGAGAGAGAGAGAGAGAGAGAGAGAGAGAGAGAGAGAGAGAGAGAGAGAGAGAGAGAGTTGAAATATGTAATATAAAGGTATCACTTCCATGAGCTACGAGAGACTGAGTTGCAGCATCATCCCAGGAGAGATTCAAGATCTATCACATCCATCCCAACAGAAGGTGTGCCACAGTAGCTTTTTTTGTTCGCCTTCGGGAATATGATTTTGGTGAATCCGGCCGATTTACTGATCGGCGGTAGGTTTTAGGCGGCTCGTACGCTTTCAGGCTCATAGCTGATTCATTTATACGTGAGCCTCGAGGCATTTGCAAGAACAGAAGAGATTACGAAGCGAATCTCTGTTTCCCTTTTTCTTCAAAAGCTTCGATTCACGAATGTTTATCCATACGTGTAGGATCGGAAAGGCGTTCTTGCCGTAAAAAAAAGAAAAAAAAAAAGAAAAAAAAGAAAAAAAAAACGGTAAAAAATCCTGGAATAAATGTTGCCAGGCATATACCTTTTTTTAAAAACGGATATATTGATGTAAAGGCGTGAAATCACGGTCACCCACCCGCAAAATATAACAAAGTAGGGTAAAATTACGGTCGCCTGTATTTTACAGAAATATGGCTGAGAACAGTATATTTTTACGGAGATTTTCCGGTTAAAATTACATTTTTTTTTTTAACAGTGTACAGTATTTGAAATTTTTGCATGTTGAATCTGTGTGTTTGGAAGGATTTCAATTTGGGATATCTTTGAATGGGCAAAATTATTCAGTGACTAGTTGGGGGAGATCCTGGCCCTGACGGGGAAGGGGAGGGGGGGGGGGGGCTTAAATCTATAGGTACCCACTATTAAAAAAAAAATAGTTTTAATCGGAATTTCTCCGTAAAATTATACGGTTCGCAGCCGTATTTCAATAAAATACAGGTGACCGTAATTTTACAGTACTTTGTTATTAAATTTTACATGTTGGTGACCGTAATATCACTCCTTTACGTTACTATATCCGTTTTTAAAACGGTAAAAATCCTGGAATAAATGTTGCCAGGTATCTATCGTTTTTTTCTTGATGAAAATTTTCAAAAAGGTAAGAGTTTATCACATGTAGACAATTGGTGCCACAAAGAGAGAAAGATAAGTGAATATACATGGAAATGTCTTCGCTCAAGTCTGTTCAAAGTTCTTTTGACCTTCTGTTTTACCCCCTTCCAATTTCTTTGTAGCTTCAGTAGCTAAATGTAAATTCGTGTTCTTTTTAAGCATCCTTGTTCCGATAAAAGTTTTCCTTTAAACCCAAACTTTTAAGATCCACAAAATGCTCTTTTAACCTTCTCTTTTATTCCTTTTAATTTGTAGCTTCAATAGCAAACTACTAATTCAAACCTGAACGCTGTGCATGTATTCGTGTTCTTTTATATCATCCCTTTTCCGGTGAAAATTTTTCTTAAAACCCAAACTTATAAGATCCAAAAAACTTTAAAAATTCTCCTTCCATTTTCTCCCCAGATTTGCTTTTCTTTCCCGTACTCACAATATGCTTCCTAAACTCGCGCTACCATGTAAGCGTAACAACAAACACATTCACCGCCAGTAAGTTCTTCCCTGGGGTCTACTGACTCAGGCACAGAATGCTGTCGTCGCGAAGAAAGCATAAAATTTGCAACAACTGCTGTGCGAAGTCAGGCATTTTCTGAGCAGCATCACCGACGGAGTAACTTTCATTGATTAAACAAAAATTTACGCTAATAGATTCTGTATACTATTTCAATATGTATAGATGGAAATAAATGTTTTAATGTTGTTACTGTTATTAAAATATCTTATTCTATTTGTTCATTACCTTTGTAGATTATTCATTTCCTCATATCCTTTCCCAACTGGGCTATTATTCCGTGTTGGAGCCCTTGGGCTTACAGCATCCTGCTTTTTCAACTAGGGTTGTAGCTTACCTATTCATAATAATAACAACAACAACAATAATAATAATAATAATAATAATAATAATAATAATAATAATAATAATAATTTAAAAGCTCCAGGTAAAGACGAATGGCGTAAACTAACCAAGCATCTTTGCGTCAATAGGCGTAGGAGGAGAAAACTACTACTACTACTACTACTACTACTACTACTAATAATAATAATAATAATAATAATAATAATAATAATAATAATAAATAATAATTACAATGTAAGAAATAGAGAATAAATTGTAAAAGCAAACACCTAATCATCATTACTTTACCAGGTTTTAAAGAAAGCATTGGGGACATGTTGACGGGCTCATAACAACGCAGTAAGGAGGCAGCCGGCCAAATTACCTCACATTTGGGCTCAAATTAAGTGCCTAGTTTCAAGCAAGAATCACAAGAAGAAGAAAAAAATAATGGCACGGAATGAAATTGCATGGCAGTGTAGACACACCTGCAGTTTTTACGCCCTCTCTCTCTCTAATTTTAATTGCGAAATTTCGAAAGCATTCGTGCATAAACGTTT
>NC_090727.1:57583452-57590952 GCF_036898095.1 Palaemon carinicauda | reverse complement strand
GAATTCAAGTATTTATTCACAAGCCTCGAAATCATCTCACATACTGAAGATAGATTTATCAATAACGCAAATTGGTGTATAAATGAAATCAAGCTTTATTAATTTTTCATAAGCCTTGACGTCGCATGTCCTACTGGATTATGGCCATGTCACTGACTTCTCAGAAGGCTGTAAGTACGCCATGAATATAGATCCAATAAATCAATGGGGCTAAGTAGAGACTTTGCTATTCAAATATTGGCTTTCTTTCGGAGCGAGGAGAACCAGCTATAGGGAGTTTTTTAGCAGAGGTTGCAATATTATCAATATTTCCAGGTGTTATTTAACTGAAGCAAAATTAAGTTCATATGTAAATTTAACATGTTTTCTTATACTTATGAATTTAATTCTCATAGTAATTTACGAGGTGAAGAATTCATTTAATCTCAGAGAGAATATTAGTATATGAAACATGCTGTGTACAAAAAAATATATTGATATAAAGTGACGATATGCAGAATTAATATTATCATCTAAGAGAAAATATTAGTAATTCAAATATTTTGTATACAAAACTATATACCGATATATAGCAAAAGTATTAGAAACTCTCTGACATAAAATGGCCCCCCGAATAATATCAAGAACCTCTCAGCAATAAATACATCCCAAGATCTTCCACCGTTATCCCTTTTATGTGTACTAGACTTTACACACCGTCGCTTGCGGCCAGGTGGAACAATTTAGATACTTGGGATCTCTTATAAATCAGGAGGGAGGATGGGGAGTTAAAGTTGGGAATAGGATAAAAGCAGCCTGGGAGAAGTGGAGGGAAGTAGCAGGAGTGGTATATGATAAGAAAATACCAATCAAGCTAAAAGTCAGAATCTATAGCACAGTAATAAGACCAGTGTTAACTTATGGATTGGAAACGTGGGCTCTAAGACGAGAAGAGATGACAAAACTTGAGTGAACAGAGATGTGAATGCTGAGGTGAATGGTGAGAATTTCACTCCTTGGAAGATTGGAGAATTATTTAATAAGAAGAATGGCAGGCGTAGTAAAGCTTAAAAAGGTGGTAGAAGTATCACAACTGAGAAAGTTTGAGTACATTTTAAAATAGAAGGTGGGGAGGGAGTAAAGAGGATATGGGAGGCGCCTGGTAGTGGGAGAAGATCGAAGGGAGGCAGAGAATTAGATGGTGAGATAAGGTGAAGGATGATATGGAGAGAAGAGATTTGGAAGAAGAGGATACCTTTGATAGAAGGTATTGCAGAGAGCACATCAGGCAACCGATCCCTTAATGTAAGGATAAAAGTGGGCAAGAGGAAATCCATTTTGTGTGGACATATATCATTATTTTTATCAATTGATACTAAACTGTAATGCTAATTGGTGAAATAGAATACAACAAAACAAATGTTCAAATAAGAAAAGCAGGGCAGTAAAGATATTGAAGAAATAGACAGTCGTGAATGAATAAGGAAATAAAGTAATATATATATATATATATATATATATATATATATATATATATATATATATGTATATATATATTTATATATATATATATATATATATAGGTAAAAAAACAATATGTATATATATATATATATATATATATATATATATATATATATATATATATATATGTGTGTGTGTGTTCAATGTATATATACATATAGTGTATATATATGCATATATATACATAAAAACATATATATATATATATATATATATATATATATATATATATATATATATATACATATATATACATATATACATATGTATATATTTACTATATATATTCATATATACATATATATGCACACACACATATATATATATATATATATATATATATACATATATATATATAGATAGATAGATAGATATATAGATATATATATATATATATATATATATATATATATATATATACATACATATACATATACCAAAGGCACTTCCCCCAATTTTTGGGGGTAGCCGACAACAACAAGAAACAAAACAAAAAAGGGGACCTCTACTCTCTACGTTCCTCCAGCCTAACCAGGGACTCAGCCGAGTTCAGCTGGTACTGCTAGGGTGCCACAGCCCAACCTCCCACATTTCCACCACAGAAGAAGCTTCATACTGCTGAGTCCCCTACTGCTGCTACCTCCGCGGTCATCTAAGGCACCGGAGGAAGCAGCAGGGCCTACCGGAACTGCGTCACAATCGCTCGCCATTCATTCCTATTTCTCGCACGCTCTTTTGCCTCTCTCACATCTATCCTCCTATCACCCAGAGCTTTCTTCACACCATCCATCCACCCAAACCTTGGCCTTCCTCTTGTACTTCTCCCATCAACTCTTGCATTCATCACCTTCTTTAGCAGACAGCCATTCTCCATTCTCTCAACATGGCCAAACCACCTCAACACATTCATATCCACTCTAGCCGCTAACTCATTTCTTACACCCGTTCTCACCCTCACCACTTCGTTCCTAACCCTATCTACTCGAGATACACCAGCCATACTCCTCAGACACTTCATCGCAAACACATTCAATTTCTGTCTCTCCATCACTTTCATTCCCCACAACTCCGATCCATACATCACAGTTGGTACAATCACTTTCTCATATAGAACTCTCTTTACATTCATGCCCAACCCTCTATTTTTTACTACTCCCTTAACTGACCCCAACACTTTGCAACCTTCATTGACTCTCTGACGTACATCTGCTTCCACTCCACCATTTGCTGCAACAACAGACCCCAAGTACTTAAACTGATCCACCTCCTCAAGTAACTCTCCATTCAACATGACATTCAACCTTGCACCACCTTCCCTTCTCGTACATCTCATAACCTTACTCTTACCCACATTAACTCTCAACTTCCTTCTCTCACACACCCTTCCAAATTCTGTCACTAGTCGGTCAAGCTTCTCTTCTGTGTCTGCTACCAGTACAGTATCATCTGCAAACAACAACTGATTTACCTCCCATTCATGATCATTCTCGCCTACCAGTTTTAATCCTCGTCCAAGCACTCGAGCATTCACCTCTCTCACCACTCCATCAACATACAAGTTAAACAGCCACGGCGACATCACACATCCCTGTCTCAGCCCCACTCTCACCGGAAACCAATCGCTCACTTCATTTCCTATTCTAACACATGCTTTACTACCTTTGTAGAAACTTTTCACTGCTTGCAACAACCTTCCACCAACTCCATATAACCTCATCACATTCCACATTGCTTCCCTATCAACTCTATCATATGCTTTCTCCAGATCCATAAACGCAACATACACCTCCTTACCTTTTGCTAAATATTTCTCACATATCTGCCTAACTGTAAAAATCTGATTCATACAACCCCTACCTCTTCTAAAACCACCCTGTACTTCCAAGATTGCATTCTCTGTTTTATCCTTAATCCTATTAATCAGTACTCTACCATACACTTTTCCAACTACACTCAACAAACTAATACCTCTTGAATTACAACACTCAAGCACATCTCCCTTACCCTTATATAGTGGTACAATACATGCATAGACCCAATCTACTGGTACCATTGACAACAAAAAACACACATTAAACAATCTCACCAACCATTCAAGTACAGTCACACCCCCTTCCTTCAACATCTCAGCTTTCACACCATCCATACCAGATGCTTTTCCTACTCTCGTTTCATCAAGTGCTCTCCTCACTTCCTCTATTGTAATCTCTCTCTCATTCTCATCTCCCATCACTGGCACCTCAACACCTGGAACAGCAATTATATCTGCCTCCCTATCATCCTCAACATTCAGCAAACTTTCAAAATATTCCGCCCACCTTTTCCTTGCCTCCTCTCCTTTTAACAACCTTCCATTTCCATCTTTCACTGTCTCTTCAATTCTTGCGCCGGCCTTCCTTACTCTCTTCACTTCTTTCCAAAACTTCTTCTTATTCTCTTCATATGACTGACCCAGTCCCTGACCCCACCTCAGGTCAGCTGCCCTCTTTGCCTCACGTACCTTGCGCTTTACTTCCACCTTTTTCTCTCTATATTTTTCATACTTCTCTATACTATTACTCTGCAGCCATTCTTCAAAAGCCCTCTTTTTCTCTTCCACTTTTACCTTCACTCCTTCATTCCACCATTCACTGCCCTTCCTCATGGAAGGCAAAGAGGACAGCTGACCTGAGGTGGGGTCAGGGACTGGGTCAGTCATATGAAGAGAATAAGAAGAAGTTTTGGAAAGAAGTGAAGAGAGTAAGGAAGGCCGGCGCAAGAATTGAAGAGACAGTGAAAGATGGAAATGGAAGGTTGTTAAAAGGAGAGGAGGCAAGGAAAAGGTGGGCGGAATATTTTGAAAGTTTGCTGAATGTTGAGGATGATAGGGGGGCAGATATAATTGCTGTTCCAGGTGTTGAGGTGCCAGTGATGGGAGATGAGAATGAGAGAGAGATTACAATAGAGGAAGTGAGGAGAGCACTAGATGAAACGAGAGTAGGAAAAGCATCTGGTATGGATGGTGTGAAAGCTGAGATGTTGAAGGAAGGGGGTGTGACTGTACTTGAATGGTTGGTGAGATTGTTTAATGTGTGTTTTGTGTTTTCAATGGTACCAGTAGATTGGGTCTGTGCATGTATTGTACCATTATATAAGGGTAAGGGAGATGTGCATGAGTGTTGTAATTCAAGAGGTATTAGTTTGTTGAGTGTAATTGGAAAATTGTATGGTAGAGTACTGATTAATAGGATTAAGGATAAAACAGAGAATGCAATCTTGGAAGTACAGGGTGGTTTTAGAAGAGGTAGGGGTTGTATGAATCAGATTTTTACAGTTAGGCAGATATGTGAGAAATATTTAGCAAAAGGTAAGGAGGTGTATGTTGCGTTTATGGATCTGGAGAAAGCATATGATAGAGTTGATAGGGAAGCAATGTGGAATGTGATGAGGTTATATGGAGTTGGTGGAAGGTTGTTGCAAGCAGTGAAAAGTTTCTACAAAGGTAGTAAAGCATGTGTTAGAATAGGAAATGGAATGAGCGATTGGTTTCCGGTGAGAGTGGGGCTGAGACAGGGATGTGTGATGTCGCCGTGGTTGTTTAACTTGTATGTTGATGGAGTGGTGAGAGAGGTGAATGCTCGAGTGCTTGGACGAGGATTAAAACTGGTAGGCGAGAATGATCATGAATGGGAGGTAAATCAGTTGTTGTTTGCAGATGATACTGTACTGGTAGCAGACACAGAAGAGAAGCTTGACCGACTAGTGACAGAATTTGGAAGGGTGTGTGAGAGAAGGAAGTTGAGAGTTAATGTGGGTAAGAGTAAGGTTATGAGATGTACGAGAAGGGAAGGTGGTGCAAGGTTGAATGTCATGTTGAATGGAGAGTTACTTGAGGAGGTGGATCAGTTTAAGTACTTGGAGTCTGTTGTTGCAGCAAATGGTGGAGTGGAAGCAGATGTACGTCAGAGAGTCAATGAAGGTTGCAAAGTGTTGGGGTCAGTTAAGGGAGTAGTAAAAAATAGAGGGTTGGGCATGAATGTAAAGAGAGTTCTATATGAGAAAGTGATTGTACCAACTGTGATGTATGGATCGGAGTTGTGGGGAATGAAAGTGATGGAGAGACAGAAATTGAATGTGTTTGAGATGAAGTGTCTGAGGAGTATGGCTGGTGTATCTCGAGTAGATAGGGTTAGGAACGAAGTGGTGAGGGTGAGAACGGGTGTAAGAAATGAGTTAGCGGCTAGAGTGGATATGAATGTGTTGAGGTGGTTTGGCCATGTTGAGAGAATGGAAAATGGCTGTCTGCTAAAGAAGGTGATGAATGCAAGAGTTGATGGGAGAAGTACAAGAGCCAGGCCAAGGTTTGGGTGGATGGATGGTGTGAAGAAAGCTCTGGGTGATAGGAGGATAGATGTGAGAGAGGCAAGAGAGCGTGCGAGAAATAGGAATGAATGGCGAGCGATTGTGACGCAGTTCCGGTAGGCCCTGCTGCTTCCCCCGGTGCCTTAGATGACCGCGGAGGTAGCAGCAGTAGGGGACTCAGCAGTATGAAGCTTCATCTGTGGTGGAAATGTGGGAGGTTGGGCTGTGGCACCCTAGCAGTACCAGTTGAACTCGGCTGAGTCCCTGGTTAGGCTGGAGGAACGTAGAGAGTAGAGGTCCCCTTTTTTGTTTTGTTTCTTGTTGATGTCGGCTACCCCCCAAAATTGGGGGAAGTGCCTTTGGTATATGTATGTATGTATTTTACAATTATATTGATTTCAATAAAATAATGGCCTTTAAGCACTGTGCAGTCTGGATTAATTTTCAGAGAGAGAGAGAGAGAGAGAGAGAGAGAGAGAGAGAGAGAGAGAGAGAGAGGGAGAGAGAGAGAGAGATGGACTCTCATCTGTGCTATCTGGATAAATTTAGAAAGAGAGACAGAGAGAGAGGAGAGAGAGATGGTCTATAATCTGTACAATCTGAATTAATTGAGAGAGAGAGAGAGAGAGAGAGAGAGAGAGAGAGAGAGAGAGAGAGAGAGATGTAGATTTTACTGAACATAACTCAGGCCATTAGCTGTATGAGAGAGAGAGAGAGAGAGAGAGAGAGAGAGAGAGAGAGAGAGAGAGAGAGAGAGAGATTTTACTTAACATAACTCAGGCCATTAGCTGTATCAGAGAGAGAGAGAGAGAGAGAGAGAGAGAGAGAGAGAGAGAGAGAGAGAGAGAGAGAGAGAGATTTTACTTAACATAACTCAGGCCATTAGCTGTATCAGAGAGAGAGAGAGAGAGAGAGAGAGAGAGAGAGAGAGAGAGAGAGAGAGATTTTACTTAACATAAATCAGGCCATTAGCTGTATCAGAGAGAGAGAGAGAGAGGAGAGAGAGAGAGAGAGAGAGAGAGAGAGAGAGAGAGAGAGAGAGATGAACTCTAATCTGTGCCGTCTGGATTAATTTAGAAAGAGAGAGAGAGAGAGAGAGAGAGAGAGAGAGAGAGAGAGAGAGAGAGAGAGAGAGAGAGAGAGAGATTTTACGTAAGCCAAATTATGTCATCATCTGTATGAGAGAGAGAGAGAGAGAGAGAGAGAGAGAGAGAGAGAGAGAGAGAGAGAGAGAGAGAGAGAGAGATTTTGCTTTATGAAAATCAAGTCATTAGCTGTATTCAAAATTTAATCTGTTTTATGTCTTGACTTATTACAAAAATTAAAAATGTTGTAGTCACAGAAAACTTAAAGAATTATTTCTAACTAGTAAAATGTCAAGGTTCTAAATTAACTACATCAATGACCTTATAATCAGAGAAAGAATAATTATAGTACCTAAAGGTGACCCTGAAAACCTGAATCAATTGACTAATTACCTATGCCAAGGAAGAGGGAAGGAGGTTATGTTTTCGCCCCTTTTTGTATGTTTGTGTGTGTGTTTGTTTGTGAACAGCTTCCTGGCCATAACTTTAATCGTAGAGATTAACTGTTATGTAAATTGCTGGATAAAAATAAATTTTGGAAGGTCAAGGTCAAAGATCGAGGTCATGGTTA
>NC_090727.1:57564087-57574087 GCF_036898095.1 Palaemon carinicauda | reverse complement strand
TAAGTTAATAGATAAACGACAAGAGAAATAATGAGCAAATAAAATGAAACATTTCAAGTGACAACATTAAAACAGATCTATTATATATAAACTATGTCAGCCTGTTCAACATGAAAAACGTTCACTACAAGTTTGCTGAAAAAACGCGTCAAGATTAAAAGATCTCAAAATTACGTTTTGGGGAATTTTTTAATAATATTAATCATTCTACAAATTAAGTCAATATAATTTTACACTACTTAGTAAGCTTTAAATGGTACATTTAACATATGAATGCAGAGTTATTTGTTGAAAATACGCTTCAAGATGAATAAATCCCAAAATTACGTTGCAGGATGCGACATCTTCCTTCCTGGCTGCATAATGAGAAAACAAGGAAAAAGACAAACAGGAGAATAATGCAATTTCCATTAGGTAAAGGAAGAGCGCCATCAACGGCTCACAAACCGTGAATAGAATGCATTCCATCTCTCGAAACAGGACGAAACTAAGCCATTGCATTGAAAAAAAAGGAAAATGTGGTTCAGAATATTTCAGAGAAAACATTCTAATATTCTCTTCGTGGTCAACTTTGAGTTTTCATATCCAGAATGTCAAATGATCCTTTCAGTGCAATGTAGCCTTTACTAAAAAAGAAAAAAAGAAAAAAAAATTACGGAAGGTATGGTTCAAACCAACTTTCTGCGTTTTCATATTCTAAATGTCGAACCAAATGATCTTGTCAGGGTATTGTAGCCTTTACTCCATATTGCTTGGTTATTGCAAAAAATAAAAAAATAAATAAATATTGGAGAATATCGTTCAGAATGATATTGGAGAATATATTCTCTTTAGGACCAACTTTCTGCGTTTTCATATTCTGAATGTCTAATTGAATGATCTTGTCAGAGTAATGTAGTATTTACTCAATATTGCTTGGTTATTGCAACGAAAGCAAAAAAAAATCATGGTTCAGGATAATATTATGACCAACTTTCTGCGTTTTCATATTCTAAACCTGGAAGTAAATGATCCTGTTTGAAGGTTTAAAGGCCACTCATGAATGGCAGGGGCAAGGGACAGTGACATTGCCCTATCGAGCATATATGCATATGATCAGCGTCCAAGCCCCCTCTCCACCCAAGCTAGGACCAACGAAGGGCAGGCAATGGCTGCTGATGACTTAGCTGATAGACTAATATGCTGCCCCAAACCTTCCATCCTTAGCTCACAAGGAAGGTGAGGTTGCAGCGACCAAAGAAAAGTTTGAGAGGGACTCTAACCCCAGTCTGGCGTTCACCAGTCTGGTGTTCACCAGTCAGGGACGTTGCCACATCGGCCA
The DNA here is from genome assembly GCF_036898095.1 of Palaemon carinicauda. Taxonomy (NCBI): domain Eukaryota; kingdom Metazoa; phylum Arthropoda; class Malacostraca; order Decapoda; family Palaemonidae; genus Palaemon; species Palaemon carinicauda. The sequence goes on along the minus strand of NC_090727.1, from coordinate 57,572,766 downwards.
TCACAACCCTAAAGAAACGTAGCCCTTCTTCCATATTCCTTGGTTCAAGAAGATATATTTTATTTCTCTTACACTTCTTGAAATGTCATAATTTCAGGATCATTTTTTGTTCGAACCATCAATTTAGTTATTCTGTTACTTCAGAAAACCAATTACTTTCAAATTGCAGTTTCAGATTATTATTATTATTATTATTATTATTATTATTATTATTATTATTATTATTATTAAGCCAACCTACAACCCTAGTTGGAATAGCAAGATGCTATAAGCCCAAGAGCTCCAACAGTGAAAAAGAACCCAGCGAGGAAAGGATATAAGGAAATAAATGGTATGAGAAAAAATTATCAATGGAATATTTTAAAAACAGTAACAAGATGAAAACAGAAATATCATAAATATATTAGAGCTATTATTCTTCTTGTCACCCCAAATTCAAAATATCTGGTTTGAAATTAAGTTTTTTGGTCCATCAGATTCAATGAAGGATACTTCTGCTTTAAATTTTAGAAAATTAGAGAAATTAGAAATAGAAATGATGATATTTCTAGATGATTAAGCTGCAAATAACGAAAGTTTAGGGAAAATGAATGAATGAATTAACACACACACACACACAAAAATAAAAAATAGATAAATAAATTCAACGTATAGATCAACACGAGTGCAAAAGCGTCATAGTAAAACACACTTTCCTTTTAGAAATATTATACATTTCATCAGAATACTTTCAGTTATTTTGAAGTCTATGATAGTCCTTTAGAGGGGTGCAACTGGGTTCAGCCCATAATCTCTAACATGCTCCTCCCAATGCATTGCGATTGGCCGTCACCCAAATGAACTTTGCTCCGCGTGGCTCGCTTCGCTCGCAAATAAACATTATCCCATTGCTCCTCTCTTCTGGCAAGGGGTAAATGGATATGATGAGCCAAGCAAGGTGGATTATTTATTAAAATATATTTGCCTAAAATCTCTTATTACTATTATCATTACTATGTTTACATGAATCAGCTGTGAGAAGGAGGCGGGCAATTACGATTTTCTTGTGGGTGGAGCATGGTAAAGATTATGGGCTGCATCCAGTCTCATCCCATTTTAAGAGTTACAACAGTGTTATGTTGGGTTAAAGAGGCGTAATTAAGTCTATGTGAATAGACGTTAGGGGTATTTGAAGAGGTTTAGTGATAGCCTATGAGGTATCAAATTGTTTGTAGACATACCATGAAAATTTCCTTGCAATGTTTATAAACTAAGTATTTGATTAATGCTATTAACCCAGCCACTGAGGGGGGCAAGCCAGCCTCAACTTGGTGACGGTCCCAAGGCTGGGTAAATGGGGAGGGTTGGCGGCAGGAGAGGCATCCGGCCGTGAAAAATTAGCCAAAACCAATATGGCCAGTTGAGATTGTGAGATTAGAATTAATACTAGGGCGTTCCCCTTAAGCGACGCGTTGGGACCTCGCTTGATAACTCCGAAAAATCGGCAAGGGCTACTTTGCCTTGGGCGGGCTGGGTTAAAGAGGCAAGCTCAGAGGAAAATATCTGAGGAGAGAATGATTGTATCAAGGTTGGCCTTCGATCAAAGGGATTAACCGGTGATGAAGTGTTGGACAGAGGTAGATGGAGAACGCTGGCCAGAAATATCGACCCCACATAAAAGTGGGAAAAGATGCAGACAAAGATGATTTGATTAATGCTATATCTATGACCGGAGGTTTACATTTTGCCACAATTTACTTCAAGAACAGCTCCCATACGACATCCGAATGATTGAAGACATTAAGGCTTTAAAGGGGAAACTGAAGACTTTCTTATTCTGCGAGTCTTTTGACAGTGACGATTTAACAGTATATGAGCAATATGTGATATGAAATGTTGAATACTCTGAACGAACAAGATAAAACGATAGTGGAGGTCCTGTAGAGAGTGGGGTTCCCCTGCTGTATGGGACTGGAAAAGCACCCGTCAAAGCAAGTAAGTAAAGAAAGAAAATCGAGATAAGATAAGTATCATATGAGATTATTGTAAACGAGACATTAGGCTAGTTTTTAAGAGTGAATTACTGTGATACATTAATCAGGGAGGAGGGGGAGGGGGGTTTACAACAGACGACCAAGTCTGAAAAATGAAAATTTTAGTAATTTCCAAACATCTATGAAACAGCTTCTGCTATATCATCATTCTCAATTCTAGTGTTACAACTGAGTAATTAGGAATTACGAACACGCTGAATAACGTACATGTTAAATTGAAGGCCCAGAGAAAATATATGAGTGACGAAATTAATGCTTTCAGGTGGTAATGTACATGCAGCAGACCCAGTGATTGCAGTTTCGTGACCTTACCTATTTTCTTCATTAACTTCCATTCAAAAGGTTATATACTTAAGTATACGAACACGAACACACGATATATAAAATATAAACACACACATACATGCATGCATGCACAATATATACATACAACAGCAAATGTAGCCGTTTCTAGTATACTGTATGACAAAGGCATTAGACATGTCTTGGTCATAACTAGGATTTGGTAATTTTCATTACCACTCTGGCCACTGTATATCAGTGATGGTAGGAGAATTTGGTCTAATCACTTAAAGCAAATCAACCTAGTATGGGTGGCCCTGAATAGTACAGCTTTGATGAACATGGTGATACACAAACATTCATAACGTTGAGGTATCCCCACTCACAAAAGAGCCTACATGCATACAAACATATGCATATATTCATATACATACATACATACATACATACATACATCATCATCATCTCCTCCTACGCCTATTGAAGTAAAGGGTTTCGGTTAAATTTCGCCAATCGTCTCCATCTTGAGCTTTTAATACAATACTTCTCTATTCCTCTTCTTCACGCTTCTTAGTCCTCAGCCATGTAGGCCTGAGTCTTAGAACATGAAAAAATATACACATACATACATATATACACACACGTATATAAAAAGTGAACGCGTTTATTTCCCGTCAACTGCCGAATCTTGGACGAAGTTTTGCGTAAAATCATGCATATGCAAAAACATAAGTTTATTTCAAAAGCTTACGCTCAAAATGCATTTACGAAATATACGCATGCATTGTGTTTATATCTGGGCGAACGTTCACATCAGGAAAGACCGTAAATTCCTTCTCAACATGTTGGCACTGCAATGGCACTGCCACAAGAAGCAAATTGCGTCAAATGAAAGTCGTAGCCTAGTCCAGATTATTCTTCATCTGGTATGAAAACTCGTAATGCTGAATATGAAAACTCGCTCGACTTCCAAGCCTTCCCAATTTGACTAAAATCTCCGACGCCTATCTCCAAGTTAGATCCGAAATTCTAACAAAATCCTATTTTCCTTTAGTATTCCAGTATGCTTTCATACTCCAAGGAGTTAAAAAAAAACTCTAGAAAATGCATGGGCGATGAAGACAAATAGCTAGAAGCAATCTCCTAAAAGAATCCTATTTTACTTTCGTATTCCAGTATCCTTTTATACTCCAAGGAGTTAGAAATACTCTAGAAGAGGCATGGACGATGAAGACAAATAACTAGAAGCAAAGGACTCCTTACTTTTCCGTACACGGATGTGAACTGTTCCGGGTGATCCAGCTATCTCGATTTATTGCAGGACTTTATCCTTTAGGAGCTTATCTCTCTCGCGGGAGGATAAAGCCGAGGGATCTCCTGTTACCTAATCGGAGGACATTCGTAGGATGGGTCCAAGGTGGAGAGGCTCGCCGTGAATAATTGAGAGAGAGAGAGAGAGAGAGAGAGAGAGAGAGAGAGAGAGAGAGAGAGAGAGAGAGAGAGAGAGAGAGAGAGTATATTTCGTTTAAATGTATGTTTCCTCTTCACTATGGCAGTATATTTTTCTTTTTATCTTATAAAGAAAATAAATGAGATATGTTTGAAGAATAAAAATGCTTTCTATTTATGCGTTTGATTAGAAATAAATATCATATGAATAAACAGAAAAATAGATATTGCAAACTGCTTCGTTCACGTTCACGTTCCGAGACGATATTATGCTATTAGCATAGTTAACGAAATAATGAATGTAAACCGAGACTTGGATCACTCAAACGTGAACCTCTCATCTCCCTTTTTCATCACACGTTCAAACCATCTGCGAGAGATCGTCGATATATTTCCAACTTTCATTATAGTATCCCTTTTTTCAAAAGAAGTAATGAATCATTATTTAAAACCAAATGGACATCATTAATGTTATCATATTTAGCTTCATATGAAGGTAGTGAATTTCTATTAGAATTGGACACAAGTATATGGAATTCCTTATCAAATCCTATGGGCAATGTTACTAAAAATTCATACATATACTAGTTAGTTTTAAGGTCATCTTACTTGCACAAAAAAAATAACCAAAAATTAAAAATTATATCCAGACATCAACTAAATTTAAAACGAATTCTATAGCATTTCTGCACTTTTGAAATGGGCGATTAGAAACGTCTTTGCCTGGCCTTCTACTGGACGGGAGATTGAGTCCCTCTCAAAATTTATAGTCTCTTTTAGGTCTGCAACCTTCCTATCCTTGTGAGTTAAGGATGGGGGATTTGTGGGAACCTATAGGTCTACCTACAGAGTCATCAGCAGCCAGAGCCTGGCACTCCTTATTCCTAGCTTGGGTGGAGAGGAGGCTTAGGAGCTGATCATATGTATATAGATGATCAGTATCTAGGGAATTGTCAATGTCCCTTGCCTCTGCCATTCATGAGCAGCCTTTAAACCTTTAAAACATTTCTCTGCGTCCTTAGAAAAACAAATCCTCATCAGCTTGGGTGATATAATTGTCACAGATGAAAGGTTAGATAATGCATTCGCCATCTATCATTTCTTTCCTCTTTTCCAGGAAATGTTTAATCAGTTTAGATCCGGTTTCCAGTTGGTGCTTATACTAGAACTTATCAGAAATAGTCTTTTCCCTGACCTTTGGTTTCGGGTTTAACCTTTGACCTCCTGATTTATTCATAATATTGGTGCTTTTACTTAGTTTTCTCACCAAATATAAAATGGTTTGGTTTTACTTTCTTGGGAGTCCTTTTTAATTCTTGATGCTAACCATTTTTTTCTGCTAATATATATATATAATTATATATATATATATATATATATATATATATATATATATATATATATATATATATATATATATATATATATATATATATATATATATATACACACACACATATATATATATATATATATATATATATATATATATATATATATATATATATATATATATATATATATATATATATATATATATATATATATATATATATATATATATATATATATATAATATTATATATATATATATATATATATATATATATATATATATATATATATATATATATATATATATATATATATATATATATATATATATATATATATATATATATATATATATATATATATATATATATATCAAATATGTGTTTCGTTTGAACATGACGATAGTGCAAAAGTAGATATTGCAAACTGCTTCGTTCACCTTTAAGTTTCGAGACTATATCATGGTATTTACACAATTAAAATAATACCAAATGTAAACCCATACTGAGATCACAGAAATGTGAACCCCTCATCTTCCATTTTTCATCACATATTCAAACCATCTGCGAGAGACCGTCGACATATTTCCAAGGTTGTCGTTCATATTTTATGACGTTTAAATTTTGCAAGAGAAGTTTATGAACAGTTTTCAACCAGATTTTAGAATTTTGTTATTTGATAACTACTCCTTTGTCTTTGGTATTCTATCCCAAATTTTTTGTGTATTTAATTTAATCATTCATTTATCTCTTGATGCTTATCTTTAAGATTAATCTGAGAAGCCATATATTTTTCAATATAAATATTATTAAAAAACTACGTGAAATTTCCCTTCCATACACGATTACTGTAAACATTTAAAAAAATAAAACTCCAGTTGTCGAATAACACTAGTATACTCTTTATCTAAACACATTCTCTATTCAAAACGTTTTCAAACAACAATGTAGTTACATATTCAATACAACGTTTTCCAATTTAGATCAACGTACAGTAATTTCAACGCAATCAAAGATTATTATATGTATATGCAACCATTTTTTTCTGATAATAGTGACTGTATTTGATACATGTTTATCCAGTTACTGCATTTACTATTTTAAAAAGATTGCATATATGTATTCGCCACGGGAACCTATAGGTCTACCCGCAGAGTCATCAGCAGCAGCCATTGCCTGTCACTCTCAGGTCCTAGGTTGACGGAGAAGGGGCTTGGACATAAAGTTCACATATTTGGAGGGATTAACTTGTGTGTTTTAATTAGGCATGATTATAATTGTTCCATTTTAAAGAGAGTTTCATTGCATTTACTGTACTTTCAAACATTGAACACATGGAATATCCCTGTATTTTCAGTAAGACACCAAAGAAACTCAAAAATTAAGTATCTCATAACTGAACATGGTCATTAGTAAGCAGTTTATAAAAACAAAAAAAGCAGAAAACCCTTTGAGATAAATCACCCGAAGAAGTTTGTTTCCCGGCATAATTTTACGGCTTACGATTTGGGCTGCGACTTCGTGCAGGCCGAGATCTTTAACATGCTCCTCCCACAAGCATCTGATTGGCCGCCCTTCAAATTGTCTTTGCTCTGCTGTGGCTCGGTTTGCTCGAGAATAAACATTATCTCATTGCTCTTCTCTTGCGGCAAGCGGTACATGGATGCGCAGCGCACGCCAGGCACTTTGGTAACTAATAAATTGTTATAATTATCTATAATCTGCTTTATCATTATTTTTATGTTTACATAAATCAACTGTAAGAAGGTGGCGATCAATTACGATGCTTGTGGGCGGGGCATGTTAAAGAATTTAGGCTGCACCCAGTCGCGTCATGATTTTTCCTAGCTCCTGAAGACTAAAATCTGAAGCTGGCGTTGGTCTTCATTTCATGAGCTTCAGTTTTATTGTTATGCATTGGAAGGAGGATGTCCTCGTCCCAGATACGAGTGGAATCCAGTCTTTAAGCTTCAAAGAAGCATTCGGTGTTCGTCGTGTTTGTTTTGTCTATCTCGGGTTTTGCATTTTAAAAATATTTTTATTTTTGCAATATTTGATCCTTTTGAATACTTTTATTTGTTATTTTTCTTGTTTATTTGTTTACTTGTCTGTTATTTAATTTCGTACAGTTTCTCAATTATTTGATATTTTTATTTATATCTTTATTTAATATAATTTTCTTACCTACAATTTTTTTTATACATTTTAAAATGTTCCTTCAATTATATTTTACATAAAATATACTTTAATCTTAATGCCATTCTTTCAGTTTCTGACATATTACTCGTTTCATCTTTGCCATTTCATTGTTTTAGTTCTATTTTATCTAAATATAATTATATTAATATTCTTTGGAGCATTTTCTGAAAATTTAATTTCCCATAAACTTCAGCCCCACAGAAAATGTGGAAAAACAGCAGATTACTGAAAATAACTATTTAATCTACATTCTTTTAATTTGCTCATTAATTACCCGATAGTCCAAAAATGACTGATGACTTCGGAGCCTAACTAAAGCATTATTATTATTATTATTATTATTATTATTATTATTATTATTATTATTATTATTATTATTATTATTATTATTATTATTATTATCATCTTTATTATTATTATTAGTATTAGCCAAGCTACATCCCTAGTTGGAAAAGCAAGATGCTATGAGCCCAAGGGCTCCAACAGGGAAAAATAGCCCAGTAAGGAGAGGAAATAAGGAAATAAATAAACGATGAGAACAAAATTAACAATGAATCATTCTAAAAACAGTAACAACGTCAAAACAGATATGTCACATATAAACCATCAACAACGTCAAAACAGATATGTCATACATAAACTATAAAAAAAAGACTTATGTCAGCCTCTTCAACATAAAAAAAAAACATTTGCTGCAACTTTGAACTTTTGAAGGCTTATCACTTAATAAGAGTTACATGGGAGGATTCTAATTTTTCTAGGATAAATTGTTGACACCAGCTGGACGTCGAAGGTCAAGTCATTAATTATTCTGACCATAAATTGCTTACCCAAACGATTAACGAGCGATTTGTTTGCCGACCGGACTTCAATATTTCAAAAATCTAATTATGGTGGCTCTCACTAGAGCGATTAGTTATTTTTTTTTTCTTTTGAGCTTTTTGAAATATTTTTTTCAAATAATTGGGTGGATACTCGTATTTAATCTCTGTAGGCTATTATAGGTAAAATTATGATTATATATTTTTACAGTTTGTTAATGCGTTTTATGATATATTTTTTCTTTTTATATATTTTATATATGATAATGATGATCATCATCATTATCATCATTATTATCATCATAATTATCATGATTATCAACTATTATCAATTATTATTATTATTATTATTATTATTATTATTATCATTATTATTAGCTAAGCTACAACCCTAGTTAGAAAAGCAGGATGCTATGAGTCCAAATGCTCCAACAGAGAAAAATAGCCCAATGAGGAAAGGAAATAAGGAAATAAATAAACTATGAGAAGTAATGATCAATTAAACAAAAATTATTTCAAGAACAATAAAAACATTAAAACAGATATTTCACATATAAACCA
>NC_090727.1:57541587-57551587 GCF_036898095.1 Palaemon carinicauda | reverse complement strand
TTTACCTTCAAAGAGTTATTAAAATATATTTACCTAAGCCATCGAAGTTGAAAAGAGGTTACGTTTTCATCTTTTAGTGTGTTTGCTTGTTTGTGTGTGTTTTTGTTTTGTGAACGGCCTCCTGGCCACAATTTTAATCGTAGAGTAATGAAACTTACAGGGATTAACTGATATGTAAAAAGCTGGAATTGATTGAATTTTGGAAGGTCAAGATCAAAGGTCAAGGTCACTGTCAAGCAAAATATCCAATTCACGTAAGCAGCCATAAGTTTGAACATTGCCATCACAGAGACTTCAAACTTGGTTTATATTTTAGTGTATGAAAATCCACCAATTAATACATGTTAGGGTAAAAGGTCAAGGTCAAGGTCGGGTTTTTCCTGTATTGTTTTTATATAACAGAGAACTTGGGTGATTTTGTGAGATATTTGGATAAAGATTTTATTCCCTTATATTTATCGATTATTCGAGTAAGTTAATTTAATTAATATTTTACAACTAAGTACTTTCAGGTTAAGATATGTCCCTATTACTAAATTTAATTAACTGGATATTTTTTTATTTTCACAGTTTTGAAGTTTTCATCTGATAGAGTATATATATATATATATATATATATATATATATATATATAATATATATATATATATATATATATATCTTTATATATATATAAAATATATATATATATATATATATATATATATATATATATATATATATATATATATATATATATATAAACAATGACAAAGAATATTAATAGATTCCAAAATTTATCATAAGCGAGAAAATGATCTGAGATCGCTCATATCAAACTTCAAAATCAGTTGCTACTTTTTCTCACTTTGATTTTGGTTAATAACACATTGATTCCCGGTTGGAGCACTTCGGCTTATAGCATCCTGCATTTCCATGTAGGGTTGTAGCTTAGCTAGTAATAATAATAATAATAATAATAATAATAATAATATACGGTGAAGGTGGTTTTATATTTTCATGGTTTTCTGCCTCTCATTGATAATCAATTGATTGAAATATCTAGAAAAATATATATTGAAGCAGATAAAGGAATTAAACCGAAGTACATAATTACCTATTACATTTTATCTTTATCTGAACTAAAATTCCTCTGATGGGGAATTTTTAAATTTAAATTTCATATGTTCTAACTCTTTCAATACAAAACACTAACCATTCTAAATGGTCTTTAACTAGTTCATCATCTATAACGAGGCTAACTACGATCAGCAAACCCCTTTAAACCAGTTTCCAAAACTCGGGGACTGCCTCAGGCGACTACGTGCGCACAACGCAAACTTGCCATAAGAGTAGAAATTCTCGTTATTTCTAACAAAAAGTTCATACTAGTGCCATCTATTGGCAACTCTTGTAAACAATGGGAAAACATGCGATTCAACTGAAACGGTATTTTATATTCAATAAGCATTGTTTTAAAACGTTAATACGAACTATTCAGATCATAAGGAATCTTTTACGTGAAGTAACATTAAATCATTTGGGAAATATAAATCATTTAAGCATCCAATAACAATTTTACTCTGGGTACGACGACACTCGGTTGATATTCCACGTTGGAATTTTCTGGAAAACGGGATCAGTATGACCAACAATGTAAGAAGTTTTGCAATATTTTTTACGTATTAATAATCAACTCATTTAGCCTCTGAATAATAATAGTAACATTTTTTGAACTAAATATTGTAACTTGCATTTCCCTAAGTAACTGAACAGAAAATAATCGGATTTTTTCTAGTTGTTGGAGAATGGTTCATGTTACCAGTTCCGAGTATTTCAAAGCCGCCGATTTCAAACAGTGTGTTCCTTTACGGTTTTGATATGAGCAGACACTTGAAAGAAAGAGACAATGGTGCTCGGGATGAAAATGAACTTTCTGGATGTCACGAGATAAATTGGTACCCATTTTAAAGGCCCTGTATTAAACAGTGAACTCTAGGTCAGGTCAAAGGCTAAATCTGGCACTTATTTTTTTGCTGGTACACTAATCAAGATACAAGAATGAAGTTTTCACCACCGTGTTCCTTTCGAGAAATGTTACCTCAGTTCAAGGTCACAGATTTGTAATCCTTGATGTACAGTTTGTTCCTTCACGGTTTTGATATGAGCAGACACTTGAAAGAAAGAGACAATGGTGCTCGGGAGGAAAATGAACTTTCTGGATGTCACGAGATAAATTGGTACCCATTTTAAAGGTCCTGTATTAAACAGTGACCTCTAGGTCAGGTCAAAGGCTAAATCTGACACTTATTTTTTGCTGGTACACCTAAACTAATCAAGATACAAGAATGAAGTTTTCACCACCGTGTTCCTTTCGACAAGTTGCACCGAATGTTTTTTTTTTATCTCGAAAGGTCAATTTGAAATGTTACCTCAGTTCAAGGTCACAGATTTGTAATCCTTGATGTGCAGTGTGTTCCTTCACGGTTTTGATATGAGCAGACACTTGAAAGAAAGAGAAAATGGTGCTCGGGATGAAAATGAACTTTCTGGATGTCACGAGATAAATTGGTACCCATTTTAAAGGCCCTGTATTAAACAGTGACCTCTAGGTCAGGTCAAAGGCTAAATCTGGCACTTATTTTTTGCTGGTACACTAATCAAGATACAAGAATGAAGTTTTCACCACCGTGTTCCTTTCGACAAGTTGCACCGAATGTTTTTTTTTTTTTTTATCTCGAAAGGTCAATTTGAAATGTTACCTCAGTTCAAGGTCACAGATTTATAATCCTTGATGTACAGTGTGTTCCTTCACGGTTTTGATATGAGCAAACACTTGAAAGAAAGAGACAATGGTGCTCGGGAGGAAAATGAACTTTCTGGATGTCACGAGATAAATTGGTACCCATTTTAAAGGTCCTGTATTAAACAGTGACCTCTAGGTCAGGTCAAAGGCTAAATCTGACACTTATTTTTTGCTGGTACACCTAAACTAATCAAGATACAAGAATGAAGTTTTCACCCACCGTGTTCCTTTCGACAAGTTGCACCGAATGTTTTTTTTTTTTTTATCTCGAAAGGTCAATTTGAAATGTTACCTCAGTTCAAGGTCACAGATTTGTAATCCTTGATGTGCAGTGTGTTCCTTCACGGTTTTGATATGAGCAGACACTTGAAAGAAAGAGAAAATGGTGCTCGGGATGAAAATGAACTTTCTGGATGTCACGAGATAAATTGGTACCCATTTTAAAGGCCCTGTATTAAACAGTGACCTCTAGGTCAGGTCAAAGGCTAAATCTGGCCCTTATTTTTTGCTGGTACACTAATCAAGATACAAGAATGAAGTTTTCACCACCGTGTTCCTTTCGACAAGTTGCACCGAATGTTTTTTTTTTTTTTATCTCGAAAGGTCAATTTGAAATGTTACCTCAGTTCAAGGTCACAAGTTTGTATTCCCTGATGGACAGTGTGTGCAAACATCGAAAATAACGACTCCTAAGGGATAAAGGTTCAACGTGTTTCATGTGTTTCGGCGTGATTTTGGGACCTTTTATCAGCCCTAACGAAGTGATGAGATCCTTATCTCTTCGTTAGGCCTGACAATAGATAGTCCCGTCACAGCACATTAGGGCGACCTAGCACGTGCCGCATTCCACTTTTGGCGCGACCTAGCACGTGCTGCATTCCACATTTGGCGTGACCTAGCACATGCCGCGTTACACATTTAGCGAGACCTAGCTCGTGCTGCGATTCATATTTGGTGTGACCTAGCACGTGCCGCGTTCTACATTTGGGACGACCTAGCACGTGTAGCATTCCACCAATCAGCTCACAACCAGCACCTTAACATTTCCTGGGTGCTGGCGAGTGGAATTGGCCCTGTCGTCTGGACTCAAGATCCGGAAATACTTGAACACACACACCCACATACACTGTTAAAAACCGTAATTTTAATTGGAAATTTTCCGTAAAAATATACTGTTTACAACCGTATTTCAGTAAAATACAAACCACCGTTATCTTACCTCAATTTGTTACTATCTTCTAAGGGTTGGTGATCGTAATATCACTCCTTTACATCAATATATCAGTTTTTAAAATGGTAAATGCCTGGCAACATTTATTCCAGATTTTTTCACCCTTTTTTAGTGCAACTCTTTAACATTGTACAAACATCTCAGGCTCAACTCTACTTACGCCACCCCCTAAAGAAGAAATGTCTGGATGTATAAGTATGTTAGCCAAATTTTGGACTATCGGGTTTAAGTTTGTCTCAATCTCCTGTCTAATAGAATGCAAGGCAGGGACGTTTCATATACGCTGCCACATCCTGTTGAATTATGTTTTGTTTTGGTGAGAGAGAGAGAGAGAGAGAGAGAGAGAGAGAGAGAGAGAGAGAGAGAGAGAGAGAGAGAGAGAGAGAGAGAGGGGGGGGGGGGCAAAAAAACTGCAGATGTATCTACACTGCCATGCTATTTCATTCCGTGCCATTATTTTCTTCTTCTTTTTGTGATTCTTGCTTGAAACAGGCACTTACTTTGAGCCCAAATGTGAGGTAATTTGGCCGGCTGCCTCCTTACTGCGTTGTTATGAGCCCGTCAACATGTTCTCAATGCTTTCTTTAAAACCTAGTAAAGTAATGATGATTAGGTGTTTGCTTTTACAATTTATTCTCTATTTCTTACACTGTAATTATTATTATTATTATTATTATTATTATTAGTAGTAGTAGTAGTAGTAGTAGTAGTAGTAGTAGTAGTGGTAGTAGTATTCTTCTCCTCCTACGCCTATTGACGGAAAGGGCCTCGGTTAGTTTACGCCAGTCGGTCTTTACCTTGAGCTTTTAAATTAATACTTTTGATTATTATTATTATTATTATTATTATTATTATTATTATTATTATTATTATTATTATCATTATTATTATTGTTGCTATTATTATTATTATTATCATTATTATTATTATTATTATTATTAGTATTATTAGCTAAGCTACAACCCTAGTTGGAAAAGCAGGATGCTATAAGCGAAAGGGTTCCGACAGGGAAAAATAGCCCTGTTAGGGAAGTAAATGGTGAAATAAATAAACTACAATGGAGATAAACAATTACTATAAGATATTTTGATAACAGTAACGAAATTAAAACATTCTTTTCCATCTATACATATTGAAATAGTATATAGAATCTATTAGAATATATATTTGTTTAATCAATGAAAGTTACTTCGTCGGTAATGCTGGTGAGAAAAGGCCTGACTTCAATACAGCAGTTGTTGCAATTTTTATGCTTTCTTCGCGACGACAGCATTCTGTGCCTGAGTCAGTAGACCCCAGGGAAGAACTTACTGGCGGTGAATGTGTTTGTTGTTACGCTTACATGGTAGCGCGAGTTTAGGAAGCATAGTGTGAGTACGGAAAGAAAAGCAAATCTGGGGAGAAAATGGAAAGAGAATTTTTAACATTTTTTGGCTCTTATAAGTTTGGGTTTAAAGAAAAACTTTCACCGGAAAAGGGATGATTTAAAAGAACACGAATACATGCTCAGCGTTCAGGTTTGAATGAGTAATTTGCTACTGAAGCTACAAATTAAAAGGAATAAATCAAAAGGTTAAAAGAGCATTTTGTAGATCTTTTAAGTTTGTGTTTAAAGGAAACCTTTTACCCGAACAGGGATGCTTAAAAAGAACACGAATACATGCACAGCGTTCAGTTTTTAATTTGTATTTAGCTACTGAAGTTACTAAGACATTAAAAGGAATAAAACAGAAGATTAAAAGAGCATTTTATGGACCTATATCTTTGGGTTTAAAGAAAACTTTTACCGAAAAGGGATGCTTAAAAAGAACACGAACACATGCAGAGCATTCACCCTACTTTGTTCTTATATTTTACGGGATGGTGACCGGAATGTCACTCCTTCACGTCAATAGATCCAATTCTAAAATGGTAAATGCCTGGCAACATTTATTCCAGTTTTTTTTTTTTTTTTTTAGTGTATCACCTCCCTCAAGAACGCCTATCCGATCCCACACGTATGGATAAACATTCGCGAATCGAAGCTTTTGAAGAAAAAGGGGGAAACAGAAATTCGCTTCGTAATCTCTTCTGTTCTTGCAAATGCCTCGAGGCTCACGTATAAATGAATCAGATATGAGCCTGAAAGCGTACGAGCCGCCTAAAACCTACCGCCCATCAGTAAATCGGCCGGATTCACCAAAATCACATTCCCGAAGGCGAACGAAAAGAGCTACCCTGGCACACCTTCTGTTGGGATGGATGTGATAGATCTTGAATCTCTCCTGGGATGATGCTGCAACTCACTCTCTCGTAGCTCATGGAAGTGATACCTTTATATTACATATTTCAACTCTCTCTCTCTCTCTCTCTCGGCAAGTTTTTGATGACTGGGAAACACCAGTCATATTGCGACACTTTTTGGTAACTTTATATTACATATTTCAACTCTCTCTCTCTCTCTCTCTCTCTCTCTCTCTCTCTCTCTCTCTCTCTCTCGAGATTACAACAATCTATTCATGCTTAGCACGAATCAGTCCAAAGGTAACGAATAAAAACTAGAATTGAAAAGATGCTACACCACTCAATGTGGCATTTTCTTTATTTCCAAAATTGCAAATATTAAGAATAGACTTCCAACGGATGTAGTAAACATTAACACAGTGTAAACGAGTTCAAGAAAAAGTTAGACAAGATCATAAGAACTCTCTAAATATCTAAACTAAATCGCTCTACCAAAGAGCAAATGGCGTCTTCGCGGATGGACTAAAAAGTGTTTGAGACATCCAAAATCCTTGCAACTCCTTGTAACTCTCTCTCTCTCTCTCTCTCTCTCTCTCTCTCTCTCTCTCTGTTTCGGTATATGAGGAACAGTGTGTGACTTAAGTATGATATAAAAATGAGATTTTGAGGTAAATGGTTGTTTTATGATAATAATAATAATAATAATAATAATAATATAATAATAATAATGAATATATTTCAGTCTTTCAAGCAGGTTTCATTGATGATAATAATAATAATAATAATAATAATAATAATAATAATAACAATGAATATATTTCAGTCTTTCAAGCAGGTTCCATTGATAATAATAATAATAATAATAATAATAATAATAATAATAATAATAATAATAATAAATGATAAATAGTAGTAGTGGTAGTTATAGTATGACCATATTTCTCATTTCATTTAGCTTTTTGTAGAATATCCTTAGGGAAAGATGCAATAAAGTAAGTCGTTAAACGAATCTGTATATTTTACCGTCACACATTTACCCGACTTGAGGACATAAGTCATTATCCCTATGACGTGGGTGACCGTATACATTAAGTCTTATGAATAAATGTTTATGATATCATTATTATTATTATTATTATTATTATTATTATTATTATTATTATTATTGTTGTTGTAATTATTATTATTATTATTATTATTATTATTAACATCCATAACATCATCATTATTATCATCATCATCATCATCATCATCATCATCATTATTATTATTATTATTATTATTATTATTAGCTAACCTTTAAATATAGTTGGAAAAGCAGGATGCTATAAGCCTAAGAGCTCCTACAGGTAAGAGTAGCCTAGTGAGGAGAGGAAATAAAGAAATGAATAAACTACAAGAGAAGTAATGAACAAATAAAATAACATATTTTACTAACAGTAATAACATTCAAATAGATTTCTCATAAATCAACGGAAACAAAATGAAAGGGAATTAGTTTATAAACTCACTTTGTTACTTTGTTGCTTTTAATTGAAATAATATTATTTATTATAAAATCATGGGTATCTCTCTCTCTCTCTCTCTCTCTCTCTCTCCTCTCTCTCTCTCTCTCTATATATATATATATATATATACATATATATATAAATATATATATATATATATATATACATATATAGCCTATATATATATATCTATATATATATATATATATATAGCCTATATATATATATATATATATATAGGCTATATATATATATATATATAGAGAGAGAGAGAGAGAGAGAGAGAGAGAGAGAGAGAGAAACATATGCTCCGCGTATCAGCACTTTGAGTAATTTTATGAAACAGAATATAAAAAAATCGTATGAAATAATCCACAGAGAAAAGCCTATCTTATCCATCATCTATAAATGTACACACTCAGTCCAAATGCACATATGATGAGAGACGTGTAATCAAAATAAATTGTCCAATAAATTACACTTACATTTAATTATAAGCCTAATGCACTTTTTTCAAAAGGACCTGATATTTAGGTCTCCCTTTTCTGTTTTCATAAACGCTGGCCATTAGCGTTCGAGATCCGCATTTTTCATCGGAAATGACCCTTCTATAGCGACTAAATTTGGGGGAATTGGTATATTTTTGCTATGTATTATCCCTCTTTTTCCACTCAAATGTTGTGTACGTTATGGGATCAGACCAGCTTCAGATATTTCCATTAGATTCATTTTATAGCTTGAAAAATATGAGTCTGCTTAATGGTTATTCAACAATAACAGCAGAAACAATAACAACAATAACAACAACAACAACAACATTTGCAGCCGCTTTTGAGCCATTGCAAAACAAAGGCTTCAGACATGTCTTTGTCCATGTCTGGGATTTGGCCAGTTTCCTGCAACGAAATAAAGGAAATAAAGAAATAAATAAACGATATGTGAAATATATATATTTTGGTGGTATCCAAATTTCAGCCAGGGTGTTTATTGATATTTGTGTTTGTAAATATACCTTCTTAGTCTAAATTATACAAAATTATATTGGGAATTAACGATGACCAAAATATTTGCTGGTTCACGTTCTTAATCACAGGTAACTCCTTATAGTTAGGGAAGAGGGAGGGGGTGGGAAGTATCGAATATGTGTATGTGCGCATGTGTGTGTATGCATATCTATCTAAATATTCCGACGTTATTTTTGACGGGTCACGTACACTAGTTTTATATAATCTGGAAAGGAATTCAAACGATGTCATGCTCCCAAAACGAACTATGTTTTTAGCGAGTGCATTGTGAGTAAGAAAGTCAGAATATATTTTTTTGTTTATTGATTTATGATATGATGTTCAATCCTGATTGGTTCTTTTGGAATTTAAGCGTAATGTGAGAAAACCTGACTTTAGTTGTACCCAGTGAATTATTTAGTGAGGACGCACAATGTTTGCTCTGTTGTTCCGGCTTCTAGGAATTTCACTGTGAAATTAATCATTAGAACCCACTGGTTGTTTTGAGTCTTCCTGTTTCGGTAGATTTTACGGTGAAATTAATCAGTTTAGGTCACTCGTTTAAAGGTTTAAAGGCCGCTCATGAATGGCAGAGGCTAGGGACAGTAACATTGCCTTATCATGCAGGACAATGCCCCAGAGATTGACCATATTATATACATATGATCAGCTCCCAAGCCCCCTTTCCACCTAAGCTAGGCGAGGCAGGCAATGGCTGCTGATGACTCAGCAGATAGATCCATAGGCTCCCCCAACCCCAACCCCATCTTAGCTCACAAGGAGGGTGAGGTTGAAGCGACCGAAGTCACTAACGAGTTTGAGCGGGAATTCGAACCCCAGTCTGGTGATCATCAGGCAAGGATGTCACCAGTAGTCCACCACCAATATTCTTTTTGTAGCATCCAGCTACATATAAGGATTTGTAGTGCTGTTGAGTGATCTGTTGTCTTTTACGAAGTGCGAAATGAAATTCCCAAAGAAAGGTGAATCAACATCTACAAATTATTATTTATAGCTTAAGGTAACGGGCAAACTATTCTATCGTATCTCTCTTTTTCTTGTTTTAAGTTTTTTATATTTCATATAGAAAATATTCATTTTAATGTTGTTTCTCTTCTTGAAATATTCTAGTTTTCCTAGTTTCCTATCCTCACTGGCCTATTTTCCCTGTTGGAGCCCCTGGGCTTATAGCATCCTGCTATTCCAACTAGAGTTGTAGCTTAGCTAATATATTTATCATCATTTATTT
>NC_090727.1:57529087-57536587 GCF_036898095.1 Palaemon carinicauda | reverse complement strand
CTACCTCGGCTTGCTCTTTCTGATACTTTAAGCTCCATGATGTTTTCAGCAATTCCTTCTATTTGCTTCCATGCTTGTATTATCATGTAGCGTTCTCTTCTTTCTAGACTGTATAGTTTTAAAAATTGCAGTCTTTCCCAGTAATCAAGGTCCTTAACTTCTTCTATTCTTGCAGTATAGGACCTTTGTACACTCTCTATTTGCGCAATATCCTTTTGGTAGTGTGGGTACCATATCACATTGCAGTACTCGAGTGTACTACGCACATAAGTTTTGTAAAGCATAATCATGTGTTCAGCTTTTCTTGTTTTTAAAGTGTCTGAATAACATTCCCATTTTTGCTTTACATTTAGCCAACAGTGTTGCTATTTGGTCGTTGCATAACATATTCCTATTTAAAATTACACCAAGGTCTTTAATTGCTTCCTTGTTTGTGATTGTCTCATTATTAGGTCCCTTGTATGCATACACCATTCCTTCTCTGTTTCCATAATTTATTGATTCGAATTTATCGGAGTTAAATACCATCCTATTTATCTCCGCCTATTCATATGTTTTGTTTTAGATCTCTTTGTAGTGATTTCCTATCTTCATCACAAGTAATTTCTCTACTTATTCTTGTGTCATCGGCGAAACTTCTCACTACGGAGTTTTCAACATCACAGTCTATGTCTGAGATCATAATAACAAATAGCAGTGCAGCTAATACCGTACCTTGGGGCACACCAGATATTACCTGGGCTTCATCTGATTTCTCGTCATTTGCAACCACTATCTGTTTTCTGTTTTGCAGGAATTCTTTTACCCATTTTCCTATCTTTCCCACAATATTATGCTTCTTCTCATTTTTTTTCTCCAATATGTTATGGTCTACCTTGTCAAAGGCTTTTGCAAAATCTAGATAGATCACATCTGTGTCTTTTTCATTTATCATATTATTGTATATGTTTTCATAGTGAGCTATCAGTTGTGTCTGTGTACTTTTTCCAGGTACGAAACCGTGTTGACCCATATTAAACAAATTATTTTTGACCAAATGGTTCATTATTTTCTTTTTTATTACCTTCTCATACACTTTCATAATATGTGATGTTAGACTAACAGGTCTATAATTGCTTGCCTCTAGTCTTGATCCACTTTTGAAGATAGGGGTTATATAAGCTAATTTATGTTTAACATATATCTCGCTCATATCTATACTCTGTCTTAGCAGTATTGCAAGTGGCTTCGCGATAGTGTTTGCAGTTTTTTTTAACAAAATCGCTGGAACTCCATCTGGTCCGGCTGCCGATCCATTTTTAATTTCGTTTATAGCCGTGACAATATTCTGCTTCATTAATATCTATATCCGTTAGATATTCAACATTTTCTTCTCTCATTTCTGTTTCATTATTTTCATTCGCAATTCTTGGCGTGAACTCACTCTTATATTTTTCTGCTAATATGTTGCATATTTCCTTTTTTTCATTCGTTAGCCGTCCTTCAATTCTTAGAGGGGCCTATTTCTATTCTCCTTTTATTCATCTTTTTTGCATAGGAGTAAAGTACTTTGGGGTTTCTTTTTATATTTTGAAGTGTCCTTTCTCTCTAAGTCCCTTTTTTCATTTTCTTTCGACTGTATAAATCTTTTGTTCCGCATTTTCTATCTTACATTTTATTTCCCTCATTTTCCACACATTTTTTTCTTTTGCAAGATTTTTCTTCCACTTTTTAATTTTTTGAAATAAGATCCTTCTGTCTCTTGGTATGCACGTCTTTTGTTTATTGTTTTTTTTTCGGTACATATTTTTCAACAATTTTCTCCAGTATTTTGTACAGTATATCCGTATTTACCTGTATATTATCACTTATAAATACATTTTTCCATTCTTTATTCAGTTCTTCATTTATTTCTGACCATTTTATATTCTTACTGTAAAAGTTATATTTTCCATATCCTTCCCAAAGTTTTGTGCTTTTATTAATTTTGTGATCACCTGCTTTGGAATGAACTATCAATTCTATGACATTGTGGTCTGGAATTCCCGTGTTATACACTATTATTTCTTTAACATAATTCACCTCATTCACAAATACTAGATCTAGGACATTTTCCTTTCTTGTTGGAATGTGGTTTATTTGTTGCATATTATGTTCTAATAGCATATCTTGAAGCTTTTCAAATTGCCTCTTATCTCTCTGCGCTACTATTACTATCTTTTTTTATATGTATACATACAACCACTTTCTTCTATCCGTTTCTTTCCAATCCACGAAAGGAAAGTTAAAATCTCCGGATAGGAGTATATTCCAGTCTTTATGGTTTCTACATATATCATCTATTTTTTCTATTATTATGTCAAACTCCTTAGTGTTTGGGGGTCTGTAAACTACAATATTCATTAGTTTTTCAAATTCAAATTAAAATTCTACCGCAATCAATTCACATTCTGTGTTGCTGTATTTTTCACATACTTTTCCTTGATTTATGTCTCTTCCATATATTGCGGTTCCCCCTTGATTCCTATTTTTTCTGTCTGATCTATAAGTTTGGAAACCGCTTTATCTGGTCATCACTGCCAGTCTCTTGGGAATACCATGTTTCACTTATGTTTAATATATCTATTTTTTCAATTTGGGTTAGTTCTTCTAAGAACTCTATTTTCCTTTTAGAGTTACTCGTGACTAAACCCTGTGCATTCATTACTATTATGGTTTGTGTTTCATCCCCATTATTTAATATTGGTAATAATATGGATTCTCCCATGCTTCCTTCCTGTTCTGATATGATGTTCTTTTCTTCATTTCCCGGAATTCTGCCATTAAAAAATCCAACTTTTCTATTATATTTGCTCTTTCGCCTTCATATTTATTTGTGTGTGTATACCTGCAACTGTCCCCATATCTGCACCAACCCCTGGCATTATAGATGCATTCTGTGTAGTTGGGCTCTAAATGTGCCGGTTTGGGTTGAAAGGCCTCATATCTTGGGGCTCTTGGTTCAAAGCGCGGTATATACACGGCCTGCTTTTTTGTTTCTTTTTTTGTTTCTTTTTTGCTTTCATTTTTTCTTTTCAGTTTGCTGAGTTTTCTTACTTTCATTCATGGTTGCAGGATGCATATATCGACATTTTTTGTTGTAAATGCATCCTTTTCCTTCTTTTAGGTTTTTGCATATTTTTGGATGGAGATCTCTGCATTCGTCTCCATATCCGTCTAAATACGCACATTTACCATATATTTCTAATTATGGCATATCTTTGGATGCTTGTAGTAGCATCTTTCGCCAAATCTGCAATTCCCTCTTTTCAGCATATTGCAGACTATATCCTTCTTTTCTATTTTTTCTTGTTCTTGCTCTTCCCTAAAATTATGTAGGTCCGGGTAGAGTCTCTTGGGTCTATTATTTGTTTCCATCTGGTAATTTATTTCTTCATATGTATGTTGTTGGATGGCATCATAGGTTATATCAATGATTTCTTCTGCATCCTTACACATATCCTGTTCATTGTTCTCTTCTTCTTCGTTTTCTTCTTCTTCTTCTTCTATTTCTTCTTCTTCCTCTTCTTTATCTTCAACTATTTGCAGATTTAGTCTCGACTTAATTATATTTTCTATCCAGACTAAGCATGTTGAGCAGAATACCTTTGTGTCTTTATTTTTTATTTTTTGCTGTATTTCAGCACATGTGGGATGTGTTGGGACATGACAGGCATCACATTTTCTAATCAATTGTTGAGGATTATTAATGGAATACCATATCTTACATGTATTACACCATTTTGGCATTCTTTTTCCCATTGCATCAATCAGCATATTCACCATACTGGACTTCTTATTGTTCTTTGATGGAATGTGTTGATTGATGTAGACTTTCTTTATAAGTCTCTTTAACACTTGGATTTTCTTTGGAATTTCTTCTATTATTTTGCTGATGTTTTCCGCAGATTTGTTCCAGTTTATTGGATCATATTGTTTCAATATGTCTGCGAATATTTTTCCGTCACATTGGTTGACGTTACTAGTGACCTCTGTTATCAGACGGTCGAGCTCCTGTTTCGCCAACTCATGGAATTTATTTTTGCTGAGTCCAGCGATGTCTCTCCAAGCCTTGCCCGTGTTGTACATAGCCATCTTAATTAGATTTTTAGTAATTCACAAGATAACTATTCTATGCCGACGTTTTATCCCACTTCTCCGACCTCAAACTAATCACTGACTATTCACGAAAACTTGTAGCTATATTGCACTCGATAGCCTTTTGTTATCCGCGTTAAATCATGATATTTATAGGGTCGCAAAAGTGTAATCACTCACTGGCACACAGATACAAAACTGAGAGAGAGAGAGAGAGAGAGAGAGAGAGAGAGAGAGAGAGAGAAGAATAACAAAACCAAACAGAGAATTTTATTTTTATTCGTATTTTACCTGACTTTCAGACACAGTCAGAATCCAGCCAAAATATACTGAGATACACAAGCAAGACAACGTTTCGAAATACTTCCCCTTCAAAATAACTGTGTTGCTGATACTTTTAATTGTGGTCATTATGCTAATGGCATTGCTGGGAATAATGGTCTCATTAATAAGAGGGATTATGGTTTGGTGGAAAAGCTTCACCTCAATAAGAATATGCTTCGGAATGCACTTTTTTTCGTTACGAGGTAATTCTCTCATGGTTCCTTGTAGCACTAAATTGTAATTTGTCGAGTATTTCACTATTTTCGTTGTTGATGTTTTCTCTATCAACTGTTGGAATACTTTCTGATATTTTACAGGTATGTTAGTTTCTTGTATACAATAATTTTATTGATATTCTAGCAGTTTTTGTTGTTGATGTTTTTTGGCATCAACTGTCAGAATACTTTGTTATTTTGCAGGTATATTATACTCGTACATACAATAGTTTTTATTGGCATTATAGCAGTTTTCATTGTTGATATTTTCTGTATCCACTGTCAGAATAATTTAGGATATTTTGCAGGCACATTAACTTCTTATATACAAAAGTTTTATTGGTTTTCTATCAGTTTTTGTTGATGTTTTTTTCAATCAACTTCCAAAATACTTTATGATATTTTGCAGGTATATTATCTTCTTACAGTATATACAATAGTTTTATTGGTATTCTAGCAGTTTTCGTTGCTGATGTTTTCTGTATCAACTATCAAAATACTTTTTGATATTTTGCAGGTATAATATCATCTGATATACGATAGTTTTATTGGTATTCTAGTAGTTTTCGTTGTTAACGTTTTCTGTATCAACTGTCAGAATACTTTATATTTTGCAGGTATAGAATATTCGTACATAAAATAATTTTATTGTTATTCTAGCAGTTTTCGTTGTTGATGTTTTCTGTATCAACTATCAGAAGACGTTATGATATTTTGCGGATATATCATGTTCGTATAGAAAATAGTTTTATTGGTATTCAGGCAGTTTTCGTTGTTCGTGTTTTCTGTATAAACTGTCAGAATACTTTCTGATATTTTGCAAGTATATTATCTTATATACTATGGCTGTATTGGTATTCTAGCAGTTTTTCGTTGCTGATGTTTTCTGTATCAACTATCAAAATACTTTCTAATATTTTGCAGATATATTATCATCTGATATACAAAAGTTTTATTGATATTCTAGCAGTTCTCGTTGTTAACGTTTTCTGTATCAACTGTCAGAATACTTTATGATATTTTGCAGGTATATTAGCAGTTTTTCGTTGTTGATGTCTTCTTTATCAACTATCAAAATACTTTCTGATATTTTGCATGTATATTATATTCGCATATACAATCGTTTCGATACGTATTCTAGTTCAAAATATGTGATTTCAGCTAGAATAAAGTATAATTCCCTTATATTAGAACCTTGACAATCATTAGCCTTGCAAAATAAAAATGTCTTTTATATTTCTCCCATAAAGATAAGAACGTTACCAAGATCTGAAGAATTTTAACCCTTTCACTGTCAGTTGTGAATTCAATGAAACTTCTGATGTAGAAAAAACTTTTCAAGACTACACAAACCCTATCTTGGTGATATTTATTTGGAAGCTCTAATTAAGACATTTCTTTAAAGACCACCTTTCCACAGTATAGGTGATGTTAAAAGAGAGTTTCCTTGTTAAAATTTTGATAAGTTACCAATAGTAGCAATAGGGTTAAAGATGACAATACTATGTTATATGATTTTATTTAGAATATAGACAAAAATATCCATATGAATATTTGAACTTTATGTATCTAGAACTGTCCATGAATTGTTCAGTGGTATCTTTTCTTCCGTATCCATACAAAAGGGGATTTACAAGTTACAGTAAATTTTATTCCATCGTAAAAATCTATTTTTTATGAAAATTTGTTTTACTAGTATATTTAAAACAGCGATAACACATTTGCCTTGCATTCTCATGGCTGCAGATTGATCCTAGCCTGGGGCCATAAGTTTAATGCTCGCTTTACACGAGTGGATTTTTCCGTACGGAAATATTTCCGCCCTTTAGGAGGCATGTCTTCACATGAGAGGATTTCGCTCAGGCGTACATCCAGTTTCTATAAGCCGCTACACTGGAACTGCGTGGAATAGCAGTACCAATGGCTAATACATCACTACCGTTCGGTTTTTATTCCGAGCGGGCAGCGTGTAAAGGGCCTTACCGATCTTCATTGATATATAATCCTAGCGGACGAAACAACGCGGCATTAATCCGCTTGTGTTAAGCAAGATTAAGCTTTTTACTTGGATGGTTATTGCTGTTCCTGGACTTGCCCGACTGACGTTCTGGTGAGTGTGTCTTCAAAGGATAATCATTGATCTTCATCGATATCTAATCCTTGCAAACGAAACCGCGCGGTATCAATCCGCTTGGGTTGAGCAAGCTCAAGCTGTTTACTTGGAAGGTTATTGCTGTTTCTAGTCTAGCCCAACTGACGTTCCGGTGAGTGCGTCTTCAGAGGATGATGGAATGAAACTAAATACATTTATCCTTTTAAGATAAGATATCGAGAATAATTTGGAACTGGACAAAGGGGAAAATGTATGGAATAGTGAATGAGCTACCTTAAAATGAATGTATAGAAAGGGTTAAAATATAACTATGAAAAATTTTTCTGTTGATGATAACTCTAATATATCTTTTTGATTAATTGGACGGTTATATAAAATAATCCCACACGGCCATTTTAATTAGGACCCTTTTGAGTTTTATTTAACTTATATTTTTTCTACTTCATCGTGATTACTTGCATCCATTTCTTGGTCATCCATACTTCTTGTATTTCGTCAAAATATTACCCTCTCCTCCCTATCCCCTTGTTTATTCATTTTCCAATCAAGCTTTTCTCGAATACCTCCCCACCCCCCCCCCCCCCTCTCCCTCCACGCTCCATTCATGCCCCCTTCACGCTCCCTCCATCTCATTCGTCAGAACCCTTCATAACAACAACTCCACATCGTCATCTGCTTTTGGGATACACGGGCGCATTACAACAGCCTCCAGGGGGGGTTGGATGAGGGAAG
>NC_090727.1:57519087-57524087 GCF_036898095.1 Palaemon carinicauda | reverse complement strand
AATACTTCCCCTTCAAAATAACTGTGTTGCTGATACTTTTAATTGTGGTCATTATGCTAATGGCATTGCTGGGAATAATGGTCTCATTAATAAGAGGGATTATGGTTTGGTGGAAAAGCTTCACCTCAATAAGAATATGCTTCGGAATGCACTTTTTTTCGTTACGAGGTAATTCTCTCATGGTTCCTTGTAGCACTAAATTGTAATTTGTCGAGTATTTCACTATTTTCGTTGTTGATGTTTTCTCTATCAACTGTTGGAATACTTTCTGATATTTTACAGGTATGTTAGTTTCTTGTATACAATAATTTTATTGATATTCTAGCAGTTTTTGTTGTTGATGTTTTTTGGCATCAACTGTCAGAATACTTTGTTATTTTGCAGGTATATTATACTCGTACATACAATAGTTTTTATTGGCATTATAGCAGTTTTCATTGTTGATATTTTCTGTATCCACTGTCAGAATAATTTAGGATATTTTGCAGGCACATTAACTTCTTATATACAAAAGTTTTATTGGTTTTCTATCAGTTTTTGTTGATGTTTTTTTCAATCAACTTCCAAAATACTTTATGATATTTTGCAGGTATATTATCTTCTTACAGTATATACAATAGTTTTATTGGTATTCTAGCAGTTTTCGTTGCTGATGTTTTCTGTATCAACTATCAAAATACTTTTTGATATTTTGCAGGTATAATATCATCTGATATACGATAGTTTTATTGGTATTCTAGTAGTTTTCGTTGTTAACGTTTTCTGTATCAACTGTCAGAATACTTTATATTTTGCAGGTATAGAATATTCGTACATAAAATAATTTTATTGTTATTCTAGCAGTTTTCGTTGTTGATGTTTTCTGTATCAACTATCAGAAGACGTTATGATATTTTGCGGATATATCATGTTCGTATAGAAAATAGTTTTATTGGTATTCAGGCAGTTTTCGTTGTTCGTGTTTTCTGTATAAACTGTCAGAATACTTTCTGATATTTTGCAAGTATATTATCTTATATACTATGGCTGTATTGGTATTCTAGCAGTTTTTCGTTGCTGATGTTTTCTGTATCAACTATCAAAATACTTTCTAATATTTTGCAGATATATTATCATCTGATATACAAAAGTTTTATTGATATTCTAGCAGTTCTCGTTGTTAACGTTTTCTGTATCAACTGTCAGAATACTTTATGATATTTTGCAGGTATATTAGCAGTTTTTCGTTGTTGATGTCTTCTTTATCAACTATCAAAATACTTTCTGATATTTTGCATGTATATTATATTCGCATATACAATCGTTTCGATACGTATTCTAGTTCAAAATATGTGATTTCAGCTAGAATAAAGTATAATTCCCTTATATTAGAACCTTGACAATCATTAGCCTTGCAAAATAAAAATGTCTTTTATATTTCTCCCATAAAGATAAGAACGTTACCAAGATCTGAAGAATTTTAACCCTTTCACTGTCAGTTGTGAATTCAATGAAACTTCTGATGTAGAAAAAACTTTTCAAGACTACACAAACCCTATCTTGGTGATATTTATTTGGAAGCTCTAATTAAGACATTTCTTTAAAGACCACCTTTCCACAGTATAGGTGATGTTAAAAGAGAGTTTCCTTGTTAAAATTTTGATAAGTTACCAATAGTAGCAATAGGGTTAAAGATGACAATACTATGTTATATGATTTTATTTAGAATATAGACAAAAATATCCATATGAATATTTGAACTTTATGTATCTAGAACTGTCCATGAATTGTTCAGTGGTATCTTTTCTTCCGTATCCATACAAAAGGGGATTTACAAGTTACAGTAAATTTTATTCCATCGTAAAAATCTATTTTTTATGAAAATTTGTTTTACTAGTATATTTAAAACAGCGATAACACATTTGCCTTGCATTCTCATGGCTGCAGATTGATCCTAGCCTGGGGCCATAAGTTTAATGCTCGCTTTACACGAGTGGATTTTTCCGTACGGAAATATTTCCGCCCTTTAGGAGGCATGTCTTCACATGAGAGGATTTCGCTCAGGCGTACATCCAGTTTCTATAAGCCGCTACACTGGAACTGCGTGGAATAGCAGTACCAATGGCTAATACATCACTACCGTTCGGTTTTTATTCCGAGCGGGCAGCGTGTAAAGGGCCTTACCGATCTTCATTGATATATAATCCTAGCGGACGAAACAACGCGGCATTAATCCGCTTGTGTTAAGCAAGATTAAGCTTTTTACTTGGATGGTTATTGCTGTTCCTGGACTTGCCCGACTGACGTTCTGGTGAGTGTGTCTTCAAAGGATAATCATTGATCTTCATCGATATCTAATCCTTGCAAACGAAACCGCGCGGTATCAATCCGCTTGGGTTGAGCAAGCTCAAGCTGTTTACTTGGAAGGTTATTGCTGTTTCTAGTCTAGCCCAACTGACGTTCCGGTGAGTGCGTCTTCAGAGGATGATGGAATGAAACTAAATACATTTATCCTTTTAAGATAAGATATCGAGAATAATTTGGAACTGGACAAAGGGGAAAATGTATGGAATAGTGAATGAGCTACCTTAAAATGAATGTATAGAAAGGGTTAAAATATAACTATGAAAAATTTTTCTGTTGATGATAACTCTAATATATCTTTTTGATTAATTGGACGGTTATATAAAATAATCCCACACGGCCATTTTAATTAGGACCCTTTTGAGTTTTATTTAACTTATATTTTTTCTACTTCATCGTGATTACTTGCATCCATTTCTTGGTCATCCATACTTCTTGTATTTCGTCAAAATATTACCCTCTCCTCCCTATCCCCTTGTTTATTCATTTTCCAATCAAGCTTTTCTCGAATACCTCCCCACCCCCCCCCCCTCTCCCTCCACGCTCCATTCATGCCCCCTTCACGCTCCCTCCATCTCATTCGTCAGAACCCTTCATAACAACAACTCCACATCGTCATCTGCTTTTGGGATACACGGGCGCATTACAACAGCCTCCAGGGGGGGTTGGATGAGGGAAGGAGGAAACCCCCTTAGGACTTATATGTATCCAGAGGGACATTAGGAAGAGAAAGGGGAAGATTACTCAAGGAGAGGACACACGAAATGATAAGTTTTGAATTTTTTTCCAATGTCTTTTACGGAGTATAGGTTTCGAGTGAGAGCCCTTTTTTTGATTAGATGCTGTGGTACAAGTACCACCCTGGTAACCACCATCCCCTTGCAACCCTACATCATCACGAGCGCCCACCCCCCTCCCTCTCCACCCTTTCAAATTATTTGATACAAATTAATCCAAATAAAAACTTCATGCAATATTACAGAAACTTCTGATGAAAACAGAATTTTCCCTTGGATTACGTCCCAATATTCGACTACATTCCCCCACCTCTCTCTCTCTCTCTCTCTCTCTCTCTCTCTCTCTCTCTCTGTCAAGGATTTGCTCTAGACCAAGCAGAAATTGTTAACTTCTTAATATGCCCATCTTGTGCTTTCTCTCTCTCTCTCTCTCTCTCTCTCTCTCTCTCTCTCTCTCTGGGAGTGATATCTTTCTTATTTCCTTTTACTGAAGGTAGTTTATTATGTTGTCTGCTGATCTCATGTAAATTTTTATAGTGTCAAAAATTGATGGTAAAAACGGTAAAAATCCTGGCATTAATGTTTCTAAATATTTACCGTTTTAAAATTGGATATATTTAAAAGATAATAACAAAGTAGGGTAAAATCACAGTCGCCTGTATTTTACTGAAATACGGCTGAGAACAGTATATTTTCACGGAGAATTTCATATTAAAATCACGGGTTTTTTAACAGTGTATGGTCAGTCTCTAGGGCATTGTCCTTCTAGTTAGGGCATCCTCACTGTCCCTTGCTTCTGTCATTAATAAGCGGCCTTTAAACCTTTAAGTGCCATAACTATCACTTTGTAATAATGATTAGTTTAACACAAACTTTAAAAATGGACGTTTGCCAGTTGTCCTTTGTTCTCTGATTAACCGAAGCGCATTCACAACTAAACCAAACAAATAATTCTATTTGCATAAATTTCTCCAATAATTTTTGGCTATGTATTTCTGTATTAATTTCCATGTGGAGTATTAGCTTTATATATTTTTATGTCTGTGATGTTATTTCATGGAATATATATATATATATATATATATATATATATATTACAGCTGGAAATTATATTGCAAGTTTTTTTTTCTTTTTTTTTGCATAGCAAAACGGCTATACGGGGTTTAAAAATCACTAAGTAAATCCAATAAGAATAATTCAGAATTTATTATCACTCAGTTTTTTTATAGAAATTCACTGCTATATGTTACTTAGCATTTTTCATTTTCGTACTACATAATATGAGCAATTATTTTATACATAACGCAATATGCACCCATTTATCTTTTTATGTATCACCAATGTTGCGTATGGGTAATTAATTCTATGCTTATTGGAAACGTCCTTGCCTCACAATCTACTGGACGTGTGTTCGAGACCAGCTCAAACTTGATAGTTGCTTGTAGTGTATATAACCTCACTAACCTTGTAAGCTAAGGATGGAGGATTTTGGGGGACCACAAAAGTCTACCTGATGAGTCATCAGTATCCATTGCCTGGTCCTCCCTTGAGGGGCTTAGGTCAGTTTTAAGTCATTGTACTGCTAGTTACATTCTCACCTGTCCCTTTTTCTCTGCTATTCACAAACGGCCTTTAAACCTTTATCTGGTCTAGGTTAGCTTCCTTCATTTTTGGGGGAAATATTGTACATATTGGTTGAAAGAGTAAATATAACTCCAATTAAGAAGTGAATGATCAAGTTTTCGGTCATTAGTTACAGGTAAATAAAGCAAAAAAATGCTTTGCCATAATGCGTTATATAAGGCAAATAAAAGCAGGAAAAACGTATCTTCCTTTGTCAAACATCAAAGATACATTGTCCAAAATAATCAATACATTCCACTAAAAGTCGTTCTAGAATAAACTCCCCTTTCTCCCCAT
>NC_090727.1:57504087-57514087 GCF_036898095.1 Palaemon carinicauda | reverse complement strand
TTCTAGTACTTACGCAACAGGAATGTTATAAGTATTTTCTTAGAGTAACCTGTTTTAACAGTTCCTATCAATAAAAGAGAGACATAAACCTAACAATTTTAACAACATAAATAATTTTTTTAAATTTTTATAGTAATGATGATTTTAAAAAGGATCCTTCTAATAATAATAATAATAATAATAATAATAATAATAATAATAATAATAATAATAATAATAATAATAATAATAATATATAGTTGCTTTCATTAGTGTGCCATGAGGTTTTTTTAGCCTATTGTAAGTGTCCATAGCTGTGAATTTGCTTAAAGGTTTAAAGCCACTCGTGAATGGCAGAGGTAAGGGACAATGCCCTAGAGACTAACCATATATACATATGATCAGTGCCCAAGCCCCCTCTCCACCCAAGCTAGGACCAAGGAGGACCAGGCAATGGTTGCTGATGACTCAACAGATAGACCTATAGGCTACCCCAAATACCCTATCTTTAGCTCACAAGGATTGGGAGGTTGTAACGACCAAAGAAACTAACGAGTTTGAATGGGACTTGAACCCCAGTCTGGCGTTCACCAGTCAGATACGTTACTACATCGGCCACCACAACCCTACAGGAGTTGTACAGAAATTCAGATGTTTCTCAACCAGGGTAGTGTCTAGTAGCATTCGCAACCTCATCATCCCTGTGATCTTGGGGCGAGATTATACAGTATGTCTACCTGGTGAGTCATCTCCAGCCATTGCCTGGCTTTCCCTGGTCCTAGCTTGGGTGGAAATGGACCTTGGGGGCTGATCTCCAGGGCATTGTACTATCCCTCGCCTAAGCCATTCACGAGTGATCTTTAAATATTTGAGCGTTCTCTCTCTCTCTCTCTCTCTCTCTCTCTCTCTCTCTCTCTCTCTCTGAGTTCACGCCAAGAATTGCGAATGAGAATAATGAAACAGAAATGAGAGAAGAAAATGTTGAATATCTAACGAATATAGATATTAATGAAGCAGATAGTGTCAAGGCTATAAACGAAATTAAAAATGGATCGGCAGCCGGACCAGATGGAGTTCCAGCGATTTTGTTAAAAAAAAACTGCAAACACTATCGTGAAGCCACTTTCAATACTGCTAAGACAGAGTGTAGATATGAGCGAAATATATGTTAAACATAAATTAGCTTATATAACCCCTATCTTCAAAAGTGGATCAAGACTAGAGGCAAGCAATTATAGACCTGTTAATCTAACATCACATATTATGAAAGTGTATGAGAGGGTAATAAAAAAGAAAATAATGAACCATTTGGTCAAAAATAATTTGTTTAATATGGGTCAACACGGTTTCGTGCCTGGAAAAAGTACACAGACCCAACTGATAGCACACTATGAAAACATATACAAAAATATGATAAATGAAAAAGACACTGATGTGATCTATCTAGATTTTGCAAAAGCCTTTGACAAGGTAGACCATAACATATTGGAGAAAAAAATGAGAAAGCATAATATTGTGGGAAAGATAGGAAAATGGGTAAAAGAATTCCTGCAAAACAGAAGAAAGATAGTGGTTGCAAATGACGAGAAATCAGATGAAGCCCAGGTAATATCGGGTGTGCCACAAGGTACGGTATTAGCTGCACTGCTATTTGTTATTATGATCTCAGACATAGACTGTGATGTTGAAAACTCCGTAGTGAGAAGTTTCACCGATGACACAAGAATAAGTAGAGAAATTACTTGTGATGAAGATAGGAACTCACTACAAAGAGATCTAAACAAAATATATGAATGGGCGGAGATAAATAGGATGGTATTTAACTCCGATAAATTCGAATCAATAAATTATGGAAACAAAGAAGGAATGGTGTATGCATACATGGGACCTAATAATGAGACAATCAAAAACAAGGAAGCAATTAAAGACCTTGGTGTAATGTTAAATAGGAATATGTTATGCAACGACCAAATAGCAACACTGTTGGCTAAATGTAAAGCAAAAATGGGAATGTTATTCAGACACTTTAAAACAAGAAAAGCTGAACACATGATTATGCTTTACAAAACTTATGTACGTAGTACACTCGAGTACTGCAATGTGATATGGTACCCACACTACCAAAAGAATATTGCGCAAATAGAGAGTGTACAAAGGTCCTATACTGCTAGAATAGAGGAAGTTAAGGACCTTGACTACTGGGAAAGACTGCAATTTTTAAAACTATACAGTCTAGAAAGGAGAAGAGAACGCTACATGATAATACAAGCATGGAAGCAAATAGAAGGAATTACTGAAAACATCATGGAGCTTAAAATATCAGAAAGAGCAAGCCGAGGTAGATTAATAGTGCCAAAAAATATTCCAGGTAAACTGAGAAAGTCGCACAGGACATTAATCCACTACGCACCAGCATCGATAATGCAGCGACTATTTAATGTGCTGCCAGCTCATCTAAGAAACATATCAGGAGTGAGCGTAGATGTGTTTAAGAATAAGCTCGATTAATACCTAAGATGCATCCCAAACCATCCAAGACTGGAAGATGCAAAATACACCGGAAGATGCATTAGCAACTCTCTGGTGGATATACGAGGTGCCTCACACTGAGGGACCTGGGGGAACCCAAACAAGAAATAAGGCAATAAGGCTCTCTCTCTAGCTTTTTTTGCTTTGTATGTTAAAGAACCTAAAGCCTGACCTCTCTACTTGTTTATATAAAGAAGTAATTGTTATTCTGTTGATCAAATACACGAGGAACACTTGATACTCTTACGCATATTTTTCTTTTCGTATTTTTGCAAAATACTTTTTACAGAAAATTTTAATGATCTGGAAAACTAGAAATAGAGAAAGATAAATAAAAAATAAATAAAAAATCATTGAAGAATTGAAATAAGACATCGAGGAATGTGTACAAAATAAAACAAATAATAGAGAAACTAAAATAAAACGGCTGGAAAGAGAAACATCACTGATTAGAAAATATAAAATAAATTCCAGTTTCAAAACAAATTGAAAAACAGATAAAAAATCACCGAGGAATTAAAATAAAACATCAATGAACATAAAGGAATTAAAAATCAAGGAGAAACTAAAATAAAACGGCTGGAAAGATTAACAGCAATTTTTAGAAAGTGTCGGAAATTTTTCAGCTTCGAAACCAATTAGTCGCTGATTATTTTCTTTTTCATGTAACATTTGATTGTTTTTCAACGATCAGAAAAATACCATGCTCCCAAAGAATAAAAAAAGCCGTCTTTTTTATTAAAAGTTGCTTCAGGGCGCATGACATGTTGACAAATTTAATCAGATGAGAAATAAGAACGTTTCAAAGAAATCTTATTCTCAGGAGAAACAGAAACACTTTTGTCGACATATACATATTCATTGCAAATGGTTTCCGATGTGGTAACGTTCATGACAGGTGAATGCCGGACTGAGGTTCGAGTCCCGCTCAAACTGGTTAGTTTCTTTAGTCACTGCAAGCTCACCATCCTTGTGAGCTAAGGATAAGGGGTTTAGGAGAGCCTATAGGTCTGCAGATACATATTCATTGCAATTGGTGGCCGATGTGGTAACGTCCCTGACTGGTGAATGCCAGACTTGGGTTCGAGTCCCACTCAAACTCGTTATTTTCCTTGGTCGCTGCAACCTCACTATCCTTGCGAGCTAAGGAGAGGGGGGGGGAAGCATATATATCAATCTGCTGAGTCATCAGCCGCCATTGCCTGGCCATCTTTGGTCCTAGCTTTGGTGGAGAGGGGCTTTGGGCGATGATCATAAGTATATATGGTCAGTCTCTAGGGCATTGTCCTGCCTGCTAGGGCAATGTCACTTTTCCTTGCCTCTGCCATTCATGAATGGCCTTTAAACTTTCAAACGTTTCAACATTTCAAATGTCATCATTAATAAATATGTATTATTATTATTATTATTATTATTATTATTATTATGATTATTACTTGCTAAGCTACAACCCTAGTTGGAAGAGGAGGATGGTATAAGGCCAGGCGCCCCAACAGGGAAAATAGCTCAGTGAGGAAAGGAAACAAGGAAAAATTAAATATCTTAAGAAACAGTAAAAACAATGAAATAAATAAATCCTATATGTGGCGACATTAGTGTTTCTGTTATTCCTGGAAATTTAATTAGGATTTATGATGGTTTTGTTATTTTTTTTTTATTTGAATAAAAGAACAGCAGGTATTTTCTGTTCACTTCAATTATAAATTGCATTTTGGTTAACCTTATCATTATTTATGACTCGATTTAAATTCATACGTTCAAGTTTCTGAGCACACGCATATATATATATATATATATATACATACATATATATATATACATATATATATATATATATGTATATATATATATATATATATATGTACATGTATATATACATATATATATATATATATATACATATGTATATATATATATATTTATATATATATATATATATATATGTACATGTATATATACATATATATATATATATATATACATATGTATATATACACATATATATATGTATATATATATATATATATATGTATATATATATATATATATATGTATATATATATATATATATATAAATACATATATATATATATATATATATATAAATACATATATATATATATATATATATATAATTGAAATTGAAACCAGAAGTAGGTAATTAAAGTAAATATCATATTGAAGAAAACAAAATGCCAATCCTAATCAAACAGAGCAGTGCCATAAATTGGATCTCAAATATACATTCAATCATGAACACCACAACATAAAAAACTCGAAGATATAGCAACCAGGCAAGTTACATAAGCCCATCTAATCCTCCTACATATTCAAGCTTATTAGGAAGCTGAATGAATCCACATATAAAGGCACTACTGAATCCCTTACTGCATGAGAGAGGCTAAACCAGATATTCATAATCAGGTATAAATCAGGCGAGGAGTTATTGTCATCTTAGACTAACGGCATCAGTTCCCAGCAGCTCCAACCTCGTGTTAATGAGGTGGTCACAAAGCTTTGTCCTAGCCGTAGTTTAACCAGAAGGGATTATGGTAGTTTGCAACAAGTTCGTTATGTAAATTTCGACAATTTAGATGGGGGGAAATTAAGGGGAATATTTCAGAGTATGTATATAGACAGATATGAAAATATTAAGTCTTTATATCAATAAATATTCTGTAATATGCGCTGTATACCTAAATTTTAGAGAAAAGTAATGAATTAAAAGATGAAAATATAAAGTCTTTATATAAACAAATATTTGTTAATGTGTGTTGCATACCTGAATGCTTTTAGAGAAAATTAATTAATTGATTCGCTTAATATTTTAAGATTAATCAAAATTAAGTATAATTCTACAAAGGTGAAAAAAAAAACTGATTAATTAAACAGGTGTATCCAAAAAAATAGAGATGAAAATATAAATTCTTTATATAAACAAATATTCGTTAATGTGTGTTGCATACCTGAGTGTTTTTAGGGGAAATTAATTAATTAATTTTCTTAATATTTTAAGAATGATGAAACTGATCACTTCAACCAGTGTATGTAAAAATCAAGAAATGAAAATTTAAACTCTTTATATAAACAAATATTCGTTAATGTGTGTTGTATATTTGAATGAATTTAGAGAAAATTAATTAATTAATTTTCCTAATATTTTAAGTGTAGGGAAAACTGATCAGTTAAACTGGTGTATGTAAAAATTAAGAAATGAAAATTTAAATTCTTTATATAAACAATTATTCGTTAATGTGTGTTGCATACCTGAATGATTTTAGGGAAAAGTAATGAATTAATTTTCTTAATATTTTAAGTGTATCGAAAAGTGATTAGTTAAACCAGTGTACTTAAAAATTAAGAAATGCAAACATATCTCTTTATATAAACAAATATTCGTTAATGTGTGTTGTATACCTGAATGTTTTTAGAGAGAATTAATTAATTAGTTTTCTTAATATTCTAAGAGTAAGGAAAACTGATCAGTTATACCGGTGTAAGCAAATAAATAAAAATTATTTAAATATTAAGTCTTGATATAAAAAAAACATATCTTAACTTATGTTGTGAATCGGTATAATTTTAGTGAAAATGATTGAATAAATTTCCCTAATAATTTAGCGTAAGAAAAATTAAGTAAAATTCTACAAAAAAAAAAAACTGATTAGTTAAACCAATTAAGTTTTCAGCATCAACATCTCAGTTCTATAATGTTCAATTACTAATAGTAATATTAGGATTATTTATTATCAATCACTTACATGACAAACTTTTTTCTTAAGCCTTTTGTTTGGAATTGACGAAGTACACTTCACTATGAAGAGTCCATAGATGGCCCGGATACTCTTGTAGAGATTGACGAATCAGTAGAAGTCCTTAATGCTATGCATTGTGTTCGTGGGGACTAAAATGGTTTCTGATACCCATTGAATTGTGCATACTTTTTAGCCTTTACCTCGTAAGTGTTAACGCTACAACCCTGGCACTCTTGATAATTGGTAGGCCTACAACTACATCAAGTCTCTCAGGTAGTGAATATTTTGTGGACTATTTGAACGCCAGCAACAATATTCAAAACCTTATAGGTAAGGCTTTGAATAATGGGTAAGATAGTCTAGTAACCGATTGGCATATTGTATACGGTATTTATTCTGTTAAGTTTTTATCATGAAATACCCAGAAGACCATCCGTTACTTCATTTTTTCCATTGCTTTCCGCAGTCTGTCTCACGAAGCAATCCTAGACGTCGTCAGGAAGAAGAAGAGGAATCTGCAACTTCTGATTTTATCCAAGGTAAGTGTGATATGGCCATTATTAATATTCAATTTGATTCTTTTATAAGTTTTTTGAGTGTCGTTTACGAGATTGAAGAACTGGGGTGGATCACTGGGGTGACGATTAAACTCCCCCGCCCGTGAATAAGCGAGGATAACATTGCCTGTGTTAGGCTAGGCTAATATGGTTAGGTTAGGTTTCATCCTTGTATTCTACTGGTGTTCCCTTGTATCCTAAGTTACGTTAGGGTGCCAGTATGGGTAAAATCTTTCGCAATAAGCATGTAGGGATGATTCTTTACTCTATATTGGGTTAGG
Source organism: Palaemon carinicauda (assembly GCF_036898095.1). Classification (NCBI taxonomy): domain Eukaryota; kingdom Metazoa; phylum Arthropoda; class Malacostraca; order Decapoda; family Palaemonidae; genus Palaemon; species Palaemon carinicauda. The sequence goes on along the minus strand of NC_090727.1, from coordinate 57,506,986 downwards.
TGGGTGTAGTTAGGTTAGATTGCAATATTGCCAGGGTTATGTTAGGTTGGTTGAATGTGGTTAGGTTAGGTTTCATCTTTGCTTTATACCAGTGTGCCCTGGTGTCCTAAGTGAGGTTAGGGTGTCAGTGTGGGTAAAAGCTTTCGCAGTAAGCAGCTAGGTAAGACACTACACCCTAGATTGGATTAGAGAGGTGTAGTTAGGTTAGATTGCAACCTTGCTATAGCTAGGTTAAGTTAGGTGGATGTGGTTACGTAAGGTTTCCTCCCTATCTTTTACTGGTGTGCATTGTTGTCCTTAGTAAGGTTAGGGTGCCAGTATGGGTAAAATCTTTTGTTATCATCTTTTACCGGTTGGTGATCGTAATATCACTCCTTAACGTCAATATATACGTTTTTGAAACGGCAAATGTCTGGCAACATTTATTCCAGGATTTTTACGGTTTTTATTTTTGTTACGCCGAATTTCTAAGTGTACATGACTCAAGGTGTCTATGACTCTAGAAAAAAAATAATTCATGTATCTTTGTTTCATGGCCAAATCCGACTCTTTCAACAGACCCCATTTAGAAACATTAATACCATCAGTCCCAAGTTCATGAGAGTCTGATGTTCATTCGTAATTCCTTTACACTGAGCAGCTTTACATTCGCCTTTTGAAACAAACACTAAATGTAAATAGTGCACCGTTTTCTATTTCTTGTTCTTATTCCCCGAGCTTTTGGATTTGAATACCATGCTTTGTTTTCTAGATATCCCATTGTTTTCCCCACACAATATCTCTAATCTTTGCCAAATTCAGCTAAATGTCGAACCAACACTTGATGTTCAAAAGTGGATTAGCTCACTGGATTATATCTCGTACGTTTGGATCCGGGATCAATGGTCTGTGTAATCCTTTGCAATGATATTTCCTGATATGTAAAAACTAGTGTACACGAGTCGTCAGAAATGACGTCTGAATATTTAGATAGATATGCGCTAAGACATGAACAGATGGATAGAGAGAGAGAGAGAGAGAGAGAGAGAGAGAGAGAGAGAGAGAGAATTACCCTTTCCTAACTACAACCTAAGGTTAAAAATTTGTAGGAAAGTGTAGTTTCTGAGTGTACCTGTGTACCTCTCGGGCGACCCCCTCACATCAGGATATGATTACTCCCTCTCCCTCTTGCATATATATATATATATATATATATACATATATATATATATGTATATATATATATGTATATATATATATATATATATATACTGTATATATATATATATATATATACATATATATCCCCTTTCTGAGTTGGGAATACCTTAAAGTGGTGGAACAGTTTATGTATCGCCATCATCAGCAAAGCTGTACTAATCAGAGCCACCCATACTAGGTTGGTATCCTGTGATCGATCAAAGTAAATTCTCCCACCGTCACCAATAACACTCAGTGATCAGTGTGGTGATGAATATGGCCAAACACTAGACATGACCAAGATATGCCTGAGATCTTTGTCCTGCAGTGGACTAGAAACGGCTGCATTTGTTATTGTTGTTGTTTGTGTTGTTGTTGTTGTAGATTTATATATATATACATATATATATATATATATATATACATATATATATATATATATATATATGTATATACATATATATATATATATACATATATATATATATATATATGTATATATATGTATATACATATATGTATATATATATATATATATATATTTATATTTATATATATGTATATACATATATATACATATATATATATATATATATATATTTATATATATGTATATATATATATATATATATATTTATATATGTATATATATATATATATATACATATATATATGTTTGTATATATATATATATTTATATATATGTATATATATATATATATATATGTGTGTGTATATATATATATATATATATATATACTGTATATCCAGACACTTGCTCTTCATTATATAGAGAAGATTCTCCCTTTTTACTTAACAAGAATCGTTGTTAAAATGTATATTTTTCTTTGGTTCAACTTATCTTTTGGATAGTTTTTATACGAAAAAAATAATCAACTTGTTATTGATTGTGTGTGAAATCAAGCAATTAGCTACGTTCGTCTTCAGAGGCTAGAATTATCCTAAGTTTTTTTTTTATTTCTTTTTTTATATAAGGCAGTACCAGCCGATCTCAGTTTAGTCCCTCGTCCGGCTGGGAGGAGCGTAGAGAGGAAAGGTCCCCTTTTTTTCCTTTGTTTGATGCCGGCTACCCCCCAAAATTGGGGAAGTGCCTTGGTATATAGATAGATAAGGATTATGATACTCCTTTCCCTAAGTCATGAATGAAAAAGATAAGGATATATTGTCACTTGGACTCTGAAATAAAAGGATCAACGAGATGTGATATTTATAACCCGGGCCAAACATATCCTTACCCTTGGATGTAAATATAGCATAGTCAATTATTTCAGTATTCCTTTACAATATCAATGAACTATTTTCAATATTGATATAAAACGAGCTTTGCATACATAAAAACGAGTTTAGTATCAAAGGGGAAATCATATTTATTCCTGTACGATTGAGGTCACGTATTTATATATAAAGATAATTGATACTGTAAAGCAATGCCGAAATAATTGAATATGCTAAATTTACAGGCAAGGATAAGGTTATGTTTGTACCGGTTGTTTATTGGTGGAATAATCCTGCAAAACACTGTTTATTTGAAGAACGATACCTTTAGAGGGTAGTGGATATTCCGTATTCTTGTCGGAGGTTTGCAATTCCTGACAGTCTTGTATGGTCATTTGTTTCTTCCAATTCAGGTTAGATTGTAAATATAACTCATTGGTAAAAGCATACCTATTTGAGAGAGAGAGAGAGAGAGAGAGAGAGA
>NC_090727.1:57489021-57499021 GCF_036898095.1 Palaemon carinicauda | reverse complement strand
CCCAAGGACTCCTCGCTGCTGGGAGGAAGGATGCTGGTGAAGAGTACAATACATGAACGTACGCTCCCGGGGTCTAAAACGATGTCAGGCAGGGCAGCCGATCAGGACTACGGTCTACCCCAAAGCTAAAGCAATGTCCTTCAATGAGAAGGCAACTGTGCTTACCCCCATTCAAAAATTGGGAAAAAGTACGTTAATAGTAGATTTCTTTTGTTGAGTTACCAAAAAAAAAAAAAAAAAAAAAAAAAAAACAATAAATTGTTCCTTTGGTAGGAGCAAAAATTCTAATTCCACTTTTTTCTTTTGTGAAAGATATTGATCTGCTATATAACTACAGAAATTATATTGAACTGTTATCTCTCTCTCTCTCTCTCTCTCTCTCTCTCTCTCACAATCACAAACATTTATAACTGAAGATCTGTATAAATGGGAAAATTACAACTCAGACAGGGACTGGAGTAATGACATTATGATAAGATTTGTGATTTTATAGTTTGTCTTTCGAACCCATCTGGCCTTCATATCAATCGTAATTGGGGACAAGAGTACAAAATCTAGGCCTATGGGGTATGAAAAGTCATTTACCCCTGTATCCATAGCCTCATACCATTTGGTATAACTTCAACCTATAACACCAATCACACCACTTTATATGTTAGCTTTCAAATGTGAAATGATAAGGGATTAAAAAGATTGAATAAAATATAATAAAATCATTTAAAACCTGTGATGAAGCAGAATACTCTATAATTTTTTTTTAAAGTTCAGGATATTACAATTTTTTCCATCAGTCGTAATTGAGTACCTCCAGAAATACAGGAGGCCGTTGGAGTATATCAAATAAAGGTGGGAAATCTGTGGATAAAATCTAACCTAGCTACATCCACCTAACCCAATCTAGGGTACAGGGTCTTCCTAACTGCTTATTGCGAAAGCTTTAAACCCACAATGAAACCCTAACTTCACTTAAGACACCAGGGTACACTGGTAAAATACAAAGATGAAACCTAATCCAACCACATCTACCTAACCTAACCTAACCCTGGCAATGTTGCAATCTAGCCTAACTACACTCACCTAACCCAATATAGGGCCCAGAATCATCCGAAAATGCTTATTGCGAAAGATTTAACCCGCAGTAATACCCTAACCTAACTAAGGACAACAGTGCCCACCAGTAAAAGACAGGGAGGAAACCTTACCTAACCACATCCACCTAACTTAACCTAGCCATAGCAAGGTTGCAATCTAACCTAAATACACCTCTCTAATCCAATCTAGGGTGTAGTGTCTTCCCTAACAGCTTATTGCGAAAGCTTTTACCAATACTGACACCCTAACTTCACTTAGGACACCAGGGCACACTGGTAGGCTATAATACAAAGATGAAACATAACCTAACCACATTCACCTAGCCTAACACTGGCAAGGTTATCCTTGCTCACTTACGGGCGGGGGAGTTTAATCGTCACCCCAGTGACCCACCCACTCCAGTTCTCCAATCTCGTAAATGACACTCAAAAAACTCATAAAAGAATCAAATTGAATATTAAAATTGGCCATATCACACTTACCTTGGATAAAATCAGAAGTTGCAGATTCTTCTTCCTGACGACGTCTAGGATTGCTTCGTGAGACAGACTGCGGAAAGCAATGGAAAAAATGATGTAACGGATGGTCTTCTGGGTATTTCATGATATAAAGTTAACAGAATAAATACTGTATAAAGTATGCCAATCGGTTACTAGGATACCTTACCCATTATTCAAAGCCTTACCTATAAGGTTTTGAATATTGTTGCTGGCGTTCAAATAGTCCACAAAATATTCACTACCCGAGAGACTTGATGTAGTTATAGGCCTACCTCTTATCAAGAGTACCAGGGTTGTAGCGTTAACACTTACGAGGTAAAGGCTAAACAGTATCAGAGACCAATTTAACACCCACGAACACAATGCATAACATTAAGGACTTCTACTGATTCGTCAATCTCTATAAGAGTAACCGGGCCATCTATGGACTCTTCATAGTGAATAGTGTACTTCGTCTATTGCAAACAAAACGCTTAAGAAAAAAGTTTGTAATGTAAAAATTTAATGACAAATAATTTTATTATTACAATTTGTAATTGAACATTATAGAACTGAGATTTTGATGCTGAATACTTTATTGGTTTAATTAATCAGTTTTTTTTATTATTGTAGAATTGTACTTAATTTTCCTTACTCTAAAATATTAAAAAAATTTATTCATTAATTTTCACTAAAATCATACAGATTCGCAACATAAGTTAAGATATGTCTTTTTAAATAAAGAGTTAATATCTTAATATTTCTTATTTATTCGCATGCACAAGTTTAACTGATCAGTTTTCCTTACACTTAAAATATTAAGAAAACTAATTGATTGATTTTTTCTAAAGTCATTCAGGTATGCAACACACATCAACGAATATTTGTTTATATAAAGAGTTTAAATTTTCATTTCTTGATTTTTAAATACACTGGTTTAACTGATCCGTTTTCCTTACTCTTAGAATATTAAGAAAACTAATTCGTTAATTCTCTCTAAAAACATTCAGGTATGCAACACACATTAACGAATATTTGTTTACATAAAGATTTTATATTTCTATCTCTTTATTTATATGGATACACCTGTTTAATTAATCAGTTTGTTTTCACCTTTGTAGAATTATATTTAATTTTCCTTAATCTTAAAATATTAAGAAAATTAATTCATCCATTTTCTCTAAAATCCTTCAGGTATGCAACACACCTTAACAAATATTTGTTTATATAAAGATTTTATATTTTCATCTTTTAATTCATTACTTCTCTCTAAATTTATTTAGGTATACACCTTTATAGAATTATACTTAATTTTCCTTAACCTTAAAATATTAAGAAAATTAATTCATCCATTTTCTCTAAAATCATTCAGGTATGCAACACACATTAACGAATATTTATTAATATAAAGACTTTATATTTTCATCTCTTAATTCATTACTTTTCTCTAAAATTATTTAGGTATACACCTTTATAGAATTATACTTAATTTTCCTTAATCTTAAAATTTTAATTAAATTAATTATTGAATTTTCTCTAAAATCATTCAGGTATGCAACACACATTAACGAATATTTGTTTATATAAAGACTTTACATCTTCAACTTTTAATTCATTACTTTTCTCTAAAATTATTTAGGTATACACCGCATATTACCGAATATTTATTGATATAAAGACTTTATATTTTCATCTCTGTTTATATACATACTCTGAAATATTCCCCTTCAATTTCCCCCAATCTAAATTGTCGAAATCTACATAACGAACTCGTTGCAAACTACCATATTCCCTCCTGGTTAAACTACGGCTATGAGAAAGCTTTGTGACCACCTCATTAACACGAGGCTGGAACTGCTTGGAACTGGTGTCGTTAGTCCGGGATGACAATAACTCCTCGCCTGATTAATACCTGATTATGAATATCTGGTTTAGCCTCTCCCATGCAATAGGGGATTCGGTAGTGCCTTTATATATGGATTCATTCCGTTTCCCAATGAGCTTGAATATGTAGGAGGATTAGATGGGCTTATGTAAATAGCCTGGTTGCTATATCTTCGAGTTTTTGATGTTGTAGTGTTAATGATTGAATGTCTATTTGGGATTCAGTTTATGGCACTGCTCTGTTTGATTAGGATTGGCATTTTGTTTTCTTCAATATGATCTTTACCTTTATTAGTAATTAATGTATGTATATATATATATATATATATATACATATATATGTATATATATACCTATATATACAGTATATATATATATATATATATATACATATATATATATACATATATATATATACATATACATATATATGTATGTATATATATGTATATATATATATGTATATATATATATATATATATATATATATATATATATATATATATATGGTACTTGGGCATTGTCTTTGTGGCGTCCAAAAGTTGAAGATAGTGGTGTGTATGTGTGTACATACACAAACATATATATGATATATATGATTTATATATATATATATATGTATATATATACATATATATATACATATATATATGTATATATATACATATATACATGCATATATATATATATATATATATGCGTGTGCTCAGAAACCTGAACTTATTAATTCAAATCGAGTCATAGATAATGAAAAAGGTTAACCAAAAGGCAATTTATAACAGAAGTGAATAGAAAATACCCCGCTGTTCTTTTAGGCAAATAAATAAAATCATGAAAAAAAAAACGTTCATTATATTTCCAGGAGAAAAATAAACAATAGAGTCACTATATATAAGAAATATTTATTTTAATGTTGTTACTGTTCTTAAAATATTTTATTTTTCCTTGTTTCCATTCCTCACTGAGAGAGAGAGAGAGAGAGAGAGAGAGAGAGAGAGAGAGATACCCATGATTTTATAATAAATAATATTATTTCAATTAAAAGCAACAAAGTAACAAAGTGAGATTATAAACTAATTCCCTTTCATTTTGTTTCCGTTGATTTATGAGAAATCTATTTGAATGTTATTACTGTTAGTAAAATATGTTATTTTATTTGTTCATTACTTCTCTTGTAGTTTATTCATTTCCTTATTTCCTCTCCTCACTAGGCTACTCTTACCTGTAGGAGCTCTTAGGCTTATAGCATCCTGCTTTTCCAACTAGATTTATAGGTTAGCTAATAATAATAATAATAATAATAATAATAATAATAATAATAATATTAATAATAATGATGATGATGATGATGATGATGATAATAATGATGATGTTATGGATGTTAATAATAATAATAATAATAATAATAATTACAACAACAACAATAATAATAATAATAATAATAATAATAATAATAATGATATCATAAACATTTATTCATAAGACTTAATGAATACGGTCACCCACGTCATAGGGATAATGACTTATGTCCTCAAGTCGGGTAAATGTGTGACGGTAAAATATACAGATTCTTTTAACGACTTACTTTATTGCATCTTTCCCTAAGGATATTCTACAAAAAGCTAAATGAAATGAGAAATATGGTCATACTATAACTACCACTACTACTATTTATCATTATTATTATTATTATTATTATTATTATTATTATTATTATCAATGGAACCTGCTTGAAAGACTGAAATATATTCATTGTTATTATTATTATTATTATTATTATTATTATTATTATTATTATTATTATTATTATTATGAAACCTGCTTGAAAGACTGAAATATATTCATTATTATTATTATTATTATTATTATTATTATTATTATTATTATTATTATTATTATTATTATTATCATAAAACAACCATTTACCTCAAAATCTCATTTTATATCATACTTAAGTCACACACTGTTCCTCATATACCGAAACAGAGAGAGAGAGAGAGAGAGAGAGAGAGAGAGAGAGAGAGAGAGAGTTACAAGGAGTTGCAAGGATTTTGGATGTCTCAAACACTTTTTAGTCCATCCGCGAAGACGCCATTTGCTCTTTGGTAGAGCGATTTAGTTTAGATATTTAGAGAGTTCTTATGATCTTGTTCTTGAACTCGTTTACACTGTGTTAATGTTTACTACATCCGTTGGAAGTCTATTCTTAATATTTGCAATTTTGGAAATAAAGAAAATGCCACATTGAGTGGTGTAGCATCTTTTCAATTCTAGTTTTTATTCGTTACCTTTGGACTGATTCGTGCTAAGCATGAATAGATTGTTGTAATCTCGAGAGAGAGAGAGAGAGAGAGAGAGAGAGAGAGAGAGAGAGAGAGAGAGTGGAAATATGTAATATAAAGGTACCAAAGAGTGTCGCTATATGACCGGTGTTTCCAAGCCATCAAAAACTTGCCGAGAGAGAGAGAGAGAGAGAGAGAGAGAGAGAGAGAGAGAGTTGAAATATGTAATATAAAGGTATCACTTCCATGAGCTACGAGAGCCTGAGTTGCAGCATCGTCCCAGGAGAGATTCAAGATGTATCACATCCATCCCGACAGAAGGTGTGCCACAGTAGCTCTTTTCGTTCGCCTTCGGGAATGTGATTTTGGTGAATCCGGCCGATTTACTGATGGGCGGTAGGTTTTAGGCGGCTCGTAGGCTTTCAGGCTCATATCTGATTCATTTATACGTGAGCCTCGAGGCATTTGCAAGAACAGAAGAGATTACGAAGCGAATTTCTGTTTCCCCTTTTCTTCAAAAGCTTCGATTCGCGAATGTTTATCCATACGTGCAGGATCGGAAAGGCGTTCTTGAGGGAGGTGATACACTAAAAAAAAAAAAAAAAAAAAAAAAAATGGAATAAATGTTGCCAGGCATTTACCATTTTAAAATTGGATCTATTGACGTAAAGCAGTGACATTCCGGTCACCATCCCGTAAAATATAAGAACAAAGTAGGGAGAATGCTCTGCATGTGTTCGTGTTCTTTTTAAGCATCCCTTTTCGGTAAAAGTTTTCCTTTAAACCCAAAGATATAGGTCCATAAAATGCTCTTTTAATCTTCTGTTTTATTCCTTTTAATGTCTTAGTAACTTCAGTAGCTAAATACAAATTAAAAACTGAACGTTGTGCATGTATTCGTGTTCTTTTTAAGCATCCCTGTTCGGGTAAAAGGTTTCCTTTAAACACAAACTTAAAAGATCTACAAAATGCTCTTTTAACCTTTCTATTTATTCCTTTTAATTTGTAGCTTCAGTAGCAAATTACTCATTCAAACCTGAACGCTGTGCATGTATTCGTGTTCTTTTAAATCATCCCTTTGCCGGTGAAATTTTTTCTTTAAACCCAAACTTATAAGATCCAAAAAATGTTAAAAATTCTCCTTCCATTTTCTCCCCAGATTTGCTTTTCTTTCCCGTACTCACAATATGCTTCCTAAACTCGCGCTGCCATGTAAGCGGAACAACAGACACATTCACCGCCAGTAAGTTCTTCCCTGGGGTCTACTGACTCAGGCACAGAATGCTGTCGTCGCGAAGAAAGCATAAAATTTGCAACAACTGCTGTATTGAAGTCAGGCCTTTTCTCGCCAGCATCACCGCCGGAGTAACTTTCATTGATTAAACAAATATGTATTCTAATAGATTCTGTATACTATTTCAATATGTATAGATGGAAATATTTTTTTTTAATTTTGTTACTGTTATCAAAATATCTTATACTAATTGTTCATCACCTTTGTAGTTTATTTATTTCACCATTTCCTTTCCTAACTGGGCTATTTTTCCGTGTTGGAGCCCTTGGGCTTATAGCATCCTGCTTTTCCAACTAGGGTTGTAGCTTAGCTAATACTACTACTAATAATAATGATAACAACAACAACAACAACAACAACAACAATAATAATAATAATAATAATAATAATAATAATAATAATAATAATAATAATAATAATAATAATAATAATGATTCGTATTGATTTAAAAGTTCAAGGTAAAGACGACTGGCGTAAACTAACCAAGGCCCTTTGCGTCAATAGGCGTAGGAGGAGAAAAGTACTACTACTACTACTACTACTACTACTACTACTACTACTACTACTACTAATAATAATAATAATAATAATAATTACAGTGTAAGAAATAGAGAATAAATTGTAAAAGCAAACACCTAATCATCATTACTTTACCAGGTTTTAAAGAAAGCATTGAGGACATGTTGACGGGCTCATAACGACGCAGTAAGGAGGCAGCCGGCCAAATTACCTCACATTTGGGCTCAAAGAAAGTGCCTAGTTTCAAGCAAGAATCACAAAAAGAAGAAAAAAAATAATGGCATGGAATGAAATTGCATGGCAGTGTAGACACACCTGCAGTTTTTACGCTCTCTCTCTCTCTCTCTCTCTCTCTCTCTCTCTCTCTCTCTCTCTCCCCAAAACAAAACATAATCCAATAGGTTGTGGCAGCATATATGAAACGTCCCTGCCTTACATTCTATTAGACAGGAGATCGAGACAAACTTAAACCCGATAGTCCAAAATTGGCTAACATACTCATACATCCAGAAATTTCTTCTTCAGAGGGTGGCGTAAGTAGAGTTGAGCCTGAGATGTTTGTACAATGTTAAAGAGTTGCATTAAATAAGGGTAAAAAATCTGGAATAAATGTTGTCAGGCATTTACCATTTTAAAAACGGATATATTGATGTAAAGGAGTGATATTACGGTCACCAACCTTTAAAAGCTGATAACAAAGTAAGGTAAGATAACGGCGGTTTGTATTTTACTGAAATACGGTTGAGAGCAGTATATTTTTACGGAGAATTTCCTATTAAAATTACGGTTTTTAACAATGTATGTGGGTGTGTGTGTTCAAGTATTTCCGGATCTTGAGTCCAGACGACAGGGCCAGTTCCACACGCCAACACCCAGGAAATCTTAAGGTGCTGGTTGTGAGCTGATTGGTGGAACGCGACATGCGCTTGGTCACCCCAAATGAGGAACGCGGCACGTGCTAGGTCGCGCCAAATGTGGATCACGGCACGTGCTAGGTCTCGCCATATATGGAACGCGGCACGTGCTAGGTCTTGCCAAATGTGGATCGCGGCACGTGCTAGGTCGCACCAAATATGGAACGCGGTACGCGGTAGGTCGCCCTAATGTGCTGTGACGGACTATCTATTGTCAGGCCTCACGAAGAGATATGTATCTCATCACTTCGTTAGGGCTGACAAAAGGTCCCAAAATCACACCGAAACACATGAAACACGTTAAACCTTTATCCCTTGGGGGTCGTTATTTTCGATGTTTGCACACACTGTCCATCAGGGAATACAAACTTGTGACCTTGAACTGAGGTAAAATTTCGAATTGGCCTTTCGAGGTAAAAAACAACCACACCATTCGATGCAACTTGACGAGAGGAAGACGATGGTGAAAACTTCATTCTTGTATCTTGATTAGTTTAGGTGTAACCAGCAAAAAATAAGTGCCAGATTTAGCCTTTGACCTGACCTAGAGGTCACTGTTTAATACGGGGCCTTTAAAATGGGTACCAATTTATCTCGTGACATCCAGAAAGTTCATTTTCATCCCGAGAACCATTGTCTCTTTCTTTCAAGTGTCTGCTCATATCGAGACCGTAAAGGAACACACTGTTTGAAATCGGCGGCTTTGAAATACTCGGAACTGGTAACATGAACCACTCTCCAACAACGAGAAAAAATAGAATTATTTTCGGTTTAGTTACTTAGGGAAATGCAAGTTACCATCTTTAGTTAAAGAAATGTTACTATTATTATTCAGAGGCTAAATGAGTGGATTATTAATACGTAAAAATATTGTAAAACTTCATATATTGTTGGTCATACTGATCCCGTTTTCCAAAAAATTCCAACGTGGAATATCAAACGAGTGTCGTTGTACCCAAAGTAAAATTGTTATTAAATTCTTAAATGATTTATATTTCCCAAATGATTTAAAGTTACGTCTCGTAAAAGATTACCTATAATCTGAATAGTTCGTATTAACGTTTTAAAACGATGCTTATTGAATATACAATAGCGTTTTAGTTGAGTGATAGATTTCTTCATTGTTTACAAGAGCTGCCAACAGATGGCACTAGTATGACTGTTTTGTAAAAAAAATAATGAGAATATCTACTCCTATGACAAGTTTGCTTTGGGCCCACGTTGTCGCCTGAGGAGTTCCCGAGTATTGGAAACTGGTTTGAAGGAGTTTCGTGATCGTAGTTAGCCTCGTTATAGATGATTATGAACTAGTTAAACACCATTTAGAGTGGTTATTGTTTTATATTGAAAGAGTTAGAACATATGAAATTTAAATATAAAAATTCCCCATCAGAGGCATTTTGGTGCAGATAAAGATAAAATGTAATAGGTAATTATGGACCTCAGGCTAATTCCTTTATCTGCAACAAAATATAATTTTTGAGATATTTCAATCTATTGATTATCAATGAGAGGCAGAAACCATGAACATATAAA
>NC_090727.1:57474021-57484021 GCF_036898095.1 Palaemon carinicauda | reverse complement strand
AATGACTTAATTTTGGAGTGTCCTTCTAGAAGAGCTGCTTACCTTTGCTAGAGAACAATGACTTAATTTTATGGAGAGTCCCTCTGGAAGAGCGGCTTACCATAGCTAAATAGTCTCTTCTATTCTTAAACTATAGTCACACACTAGATAGTAATAATAAGGATTATCCAGGATGATTGAGAATTACATTAGAACGTCACATAGCATAATCCGAGGTGGTCTGGTTTGATCTGGGAAGGAAAGAAAGTCGACGGTCGTAATTGTGTTTTTACCATGTATCACACCCAGATCGTCCTGGACTATCTATAGCCCCCCTTGACATCGTCCAGGGCTAACCAAGCATCACCCCGGACACCTCCGAATCACCCGGTCACTCGCCCTAGCACGGTAGTGGTCCAGGGTGATCCATGGTGGTCATAGAGTCACTTGAATGCCCCCGGATAATACCAGAACATCACAGCAAATACAAGGCAGCGCTACGGATAACTGAGACCATCACGCAGGATCACCCCGGATCGTCCCGGACTAGACTTCTAACCCTGACTGTTCTATTTCACCCAGGATGTTTTAGACATGCAAAAACATCTGAGGCGACATCCCAGACGACCCCAGATCTTTCCGGACTACCAAGGACTATCATGGAGCCACTATGAATTTCTCCCCAGATCAAGTCCAGGACAGTCCAGGACTTTCCGGGACAATCTGAGGGGTCGGTGTGACTGTAGCATTACCAAGTGGAAAGTAGCTACTGAACAATTACAGTTCAGTAGTTAATCCTAAAGTGAAGAAGAATTTTTTGGTTATCTTAGTGTTGTCAGGCATATGAGGAAAGAGGAGAATGTGTAAAGAATAAGGCAGACTATTCGGTATATGTGAAGGCAAAGGAAACATGAGCCGTAATCAGAGAGGGATCTGAGGTGATACTATCTGACCAGTCAATGAACCCAATAACTCTAGCAGTAGTATCTCAAAGGATGGCTGGTGCCTTGACCAACATACTACCTATAAACAAAAAGAAAACGGCGCTTCTATCAAAATTCATTACAACTTTTCTTGGTTTAATAACTCTGTGGCACGACACTAGCATTACACGTTCAAATCGTGCGTGAACATCGGCACGCATTATCATCATCAGCAAACTGTACACGCAAGTTTGAAAACAACATTACCGATGCACAGGAAAAACATGTACGAGCTTCTGCAAACTTGCAAGCACTGTTGTTCTTTATCGGAATATTATGTTTTTCTTTTAATAAGACTGCAATTAACTCATTATCACCTCTCTACGAAATCGTGCTAGAGCGCTTGCAATTATGCGGCAACATATGTGCACTATATGTACCTGAACTTTCAAAATAAACATTTATCATCTTCATTTGGGTGAACACTGATTAAGTGTAGTTTACTATGAAGGTTTTCATAGTTACAGAATCTCTCATTCACATTAGAAATAAAAATAAAAATGAAACTCCTCTAGTAGAACAACGCTTCAGAGAGAGAGAGAGAGAGAGAGAGAGAGAGAGAGAGAGAGAGGGGGGGGGGAGGTTATAGAAACCCATTCAAAATTACTATTGTATAAGAGAAGCAGACTTACATTAATGAAAAATTCAGTTGTACAACATTAGCTTTAAACGAAAAGATAATGTTATTCGAGTACATACCTAAGTATAATAACTTTGGTATTCTTATGACAAGGCCTTTTCTTTACACAGTTCCAAATTATTATTATTATTATTATTATTATTATTTTTATTATTATTATTATTATTATTATTATTATTGTAATAATAATAATAATAATAATAATAATAATAATAATAATTATTATTATTATTATTACTATTATTATTATTATTATTATTATTATTGTAATAATAATAATAATAATTATTATTATTATTATTATTATTAATATTATTATTATTATTATTATTATTATTATTATTATTATTATTATTATTATTATTTATCTAAACTACTACCCTAGTTGGAAAACTTGGATGCTAAAAGCCCAAGGGAAAATAGCCCAGTATGGAAAGGATACCAATTAATGAATATGGAAGAATGATAAAGAATGATGATTTTATACAGTGCAGTTGATGGCTAAATACTTTTTATTCGCTGAATAAAAGCAAAGCAATAATATACAACACCACCTGAAACATGTTTAGGAATTAGAAATAAAAGTCAGTAATCTATGGAAGAAAAATGTATAAACAAATGCAATAGAAATTAGCCTTTCTATTTCACAGAGAGAGAGAGAGAGAGAGAGAGAGAGAGAGAGAGAGAGAGATTGTTCGCGTGGAAATGGATATTACTTACCGAAGATCGAAACATGATTTTGGCACACGGTGAGTAGACTACGGTATGTGTGCTCCTACATATATGATTTTAATAAATTTACCTATTTTTGTAATAATTTCCTTATCTACCCATCCAAGACATGTTATAAAAACTGTTAACCGATGTGTGTCGGTTTGAAAAGGAAATTTCCTGTTGCATTGAATTTTTGTATATAAAGGAGAGTGTTCTGTAATAAAGCTACTCAGTTGCTTTCATCCTGTCTTTGAGTCACAACCTTCTCTCGGCTGGTCACGCTATCAATAGTCACAAGCAAATATTGAACGCAATGAAATCGATAGAAATTTGGAACGCTAATGAACTCTGCGTTTATATCCCCTGCTCCTCCTCTTCCTGCGTTCAATCGCAATCTCACGCCTTCCCCTGATAAAATAATACTGAATTAGATCCTTTATCACTGATCTGACGACTAAATTATAAGGAATGCCTTCGTTCATATTAGGTAATCCCCCCAGTGCGTGCCACAAATAACATTCTAATCATTTTTCCAGAGAAGATTACAGTCGAAATTTTCCTCTGATCTTGAAGAAAAAAGAAAGGAAGTCTCTAGCTTTAATATGTCATTTGGAGATGGGCATGTCTATACTATTAGATTATTTAGAAAAAAAAATTGGAGTATCTCGTATGGATTACATTATCATAATAAATATCAATTCATATAGATATTACATTACAGTGAAAACTTGTTTATAAATTTTCCCAAATATGTGATGATAACTTATTTTCTTAATACGAAAAATAAATAAAAAATTGATTTATTGTTCTTCTCTGAATTATTCTTACCAATGAATTACATAGATGAAAAGTCTAATACATTTTCCATAGCCTTACCGAGGGTAACAAAATAACTCCTTGTACTTAACTAATGAAACACGTTTTTTCATAGCCTTATAAAGGCTATCTCCCTCCCAAAAATTCTTGTACTTAGCTAATCAAATATAAGTTTGGTCATATCTTTATGAAGGCTAACAAAAAACACATATTGTACTTAACTAATCAAACATACGTTTTTTATCTATAGCATTAAAAAGGCTACCAAGATGAAGATCTTGTACTTAGCTAATCAAATATACATTTTATCATAGTCTTACAAAGGCTGCCAAAAAAAAAAAAAAAAAAAAAAAAATCTCGTACCTAGTTAATTAAACATACGTTTTATCATAGCCTTACAAAGGCTGCCACAAAACCTTCCTGTACTTAGCTAATCAAACATACGTTTTATGGTAGCCTTACAAAGGCTACCAAAAAAACCCTTCTTGTATTTAACTAATCAAAAATGCGTTTATTTTATTGCCTTATAAAAGCTACTACAAAATCATGTACTCAAGTAATCAAACATACGTTTTATCATTAGCCTTAAAAAGGCTACCCCCCCCCCAAAAAAAAAAAAAAACTCCTTGTACTTTACTAATTTAATATACGTTTTACTATGGTCTTACAAAGGCTACCATAAAACCTTCTTGTACTTAATTAATCATACACTCGCTGTATCATAGCCTTACAAAGCCTAAAAAAAAAAAAAAAAAAAAAAAAATCCGTGTACTTAACTAATCAAACATATGTTTTTTTAATTGCCTTATATGGCTACCAAAAAAAAAAAACCCTTGGACTTAACTAATTATACATACGTTTTTTTTCATTGTCTTACGAAGTCTACCCCCAAAAATCTTGTACTTAACTAATTATTAATAGTTTTTTTTTTCATAGTCTTACAAAATCTACCCCAAAAAATCTTGTAAAAAGTCTACCCCAAAAAATCTTGTACTTAGCTAATCAAATATACGTTTTATCACAGCCTTACAATGGTTACCAAAAATAGTCCTTGTACTTAACTAATCAAAAATACATTTTACCATACTCTTACAAAACAAACCCCCCTCCCCCCAAAAAAAACCTTCTTATACTAAGCTAATCGAACATGATAACACAAATATCAAAACCCTCCTTTTCTTTTTCAGCATCATTCAGTCCCCCTTCACTTCTCTGTCCCTGACCCAATATTTCTTTTAAATTTCTGATCGTTCACAAGCACCCTCATCTCCCCCTCCCCCCCCTGCTGCTCTTATTTAGCTTGTCCCCTCTCTACGCCCTCCCCTCTCACCACGTATGCTGCTTCCCCTTCACTCATACATCGTGATCAGCGTCTCATATATTCCCTGGTTCATTTGCATAACGCCCATTTTAACTCTCCTTGAACCTATCAACTCTCTTCTATTTCACTGTGTCCCCAGGGGGTTTTGCCTATTCACTTCAACTCTCTCTCTCTCTCTCTCTCTCTCTCTCTCTCTCATAGGGTTTTACTAATTCTCTCTCTCTCTCTCTCTCTCTCTCTCTCTCTCTCTCAGGGGGTTTTGCCAATTCTCTTCAACTCGCTCTCTCTCTCTCTCATAGGGTTTTACTAATTCTCTCTCTCTCTCTCTCTCTCTCTCTCTCTCTCTCAGGGGGCAGTGCCTATTCACCTCAACTCTCTCTCTCTCCCTCTCTCTCTCTCTCTCTCTCTCTCTCTCACAGGGCAGTGCCAATTCTCTCTCTCTCTCTCTCTCTCTCTCTCTCTCTCTCATTCAGAGGGTTTTGCCAATTCTCTTCAACTCTCTCTCAGGTGACAGTGCAAATTTTTTTTCTCTCTCTCTCTCTCTCTCTCTCTCTCTCTCTCTCTCTCTCTTAATTCTTCCCTGCTTTTCCTCTTTCTCCCCTCCATCTCTCCTGTGATAATGTACAAAATGAGACCATCCTATTTCAATTTCATCCCTTTTCCATTTTATTTTCACAGATTCCTCTTCCATTATCAAGTTAAGAATGATCTTCGGATTCCACGTTTTACCTTTCATGTAATTAGTGGGCTTTTGCTTATGCCTTTTACTAATATCCCTTCAAATACCTTTGATAACCATTGCATCATATTTCTCGTCCTTTTAAGGTTACATATATTTGATTTTCAAGGAGCCTAAATGGTGTTTAAAGTTATCCAATAACTCTTAGTGTGTGTATGTATATATATATATATATATATATGTATATATATATATATATATACAGTGGTATATATATATATATATACAGTGGTATATATATATATATATATATACAGTATATATATGTATATATATATACATATATAAATATATATACAAACATATATATACATATATATATATATATATATATATCCGAAGAGAAATCTTTAAAACTCATTACAGTGAGATTACTCATGTGCAGAGAACTTTCTTGATAACAGAACTAAAGATGCTACAGTCCATTTACAGCATTAGCCAAGCAGCTCTTGAGAGGGAGAGAGCATGTATACCTATTATTTTGGTAAGGATACTTATGCTCTCGGTAATACCTCTTCGACTTAATAGGAAGAATAATTGCGTCTATTCTATTCACTATGAATAGTTCTATTTTCTGCACAATGACAAAAGCTCGAAGAAAAAAACTGAAATCTTCCTGTTTCTAAAGTTCAAACATGCAGCGAAGGTTTTTATGTCTCTTTTTATGGTTTACATAAGGAATATCTATTTTATGTTATCATTGTTCCTCAAGTGTTTTGATTGTTCATTATATTCTTATTTCCTTTCCTCACTAGGCTATTTTCCCTTGTTGCAGGCCTTGAACTTATCACATCCTGCTTCACTAAGTAGGGTTTAGCTTTGCTAGTAATAATAATAATAATAATAATAATAATGATAATAATAATAATGATAATAATAATAATAATAATAATAATAATAATAATAATATCAGTATTTACTCTGTGGCTTCAAGCCTAATTATACGACATTGCAAAGTGGCTCTGGGACCTTAGCTGTACCAACCAAACTTGGCTGAATCCCTCGTCATGCTGGGAGGAGCGAAGAGAGCAAAGTTCCCCTTTTGTTCCTATTTTCTTATATCAGCTACCCCCCAAAATTGGAGCAAGTACCTTGGTAAAGAGATAATAAGAACAACAAACCTGGTGCTTTCGTTACTAACTTAGTATTATATGGAGAAAAGGTCTGGAACCTTTTCGATTTCGTAAGATTACTCAAACTCTAAGCCCTCCCTACATTGCTGAAACCAAAAAGCAGTCAAAATCCCTGTTCATAATACTAGGCAGGCAGTTAATTCTAATAGCCAGGCCTTCTCCATCATGAGGCTCAATACTACACAGTACTCTAGAAGTTTTATTCCAGCTGTTACCAAGTTGTGGAATGATCTTCCTAATCGGGTAGTTGAATCAGTAGAACTTCAAAAGTTCAAAGTTGGAGCAAATGTTTTTATGTTGACCAGGCTGACATGAGTCGTTTTATAGTTTATATATGACATATCTGTTTTTGACGTTGTTAATACTTTATATAGGACATCTGTTTTGACGTTGTTACTGTTTTTAGAATTATTTATTGTTAATTTGTTGTCATTTATTTATTTCATTATTTCCTTTCCTCACTGGGCTATTTTTCCCTATTGGAGCCTCTGGGCTTATAGCATCTTGGTTTGCCAACTAGTGTTGTAGCTTGGCTAGTAATAATAATAATAATAATAATAATAATAATAATAATAATAATAATAATACTGAAATCGTCAATTAAGCACCTGCCCAGTTCCTTCGTAAAGAATGCTCTCAGATATGATTTTCGAACGACTTATCAATTTAATATTCTCGGTAATAAAACGATGTCTTTCGTATCTCTTGTAACTTGCATTTATTTCTTATAATGAATCAGTTTTCTCTGTAACAACACTACTTTGCTCATTGTTAACAGGAGAGTTTTACCAGCCCAAGGAGCTAAGTTTGACTCTTACAGAGCTGGCTCCAATACTCTACTGCCTGAGAGAAATCTACAAAGGCTTTCTTTATCTACGGAGTACGGACTCCATAGCAACAGAGGGACAGTAACTCGACTCTTTTTCTTCTCTTTTTTATTAAAGCTACAGCCCATTCAGCACTTTCTAACATACGAGGAACCTTAAACTTTTTATATTTCCTCTACTGTAACCCCTCATTCGTTCACTACCACCCAGTAACTCAAGAAAGACCCAATTAAGCCAATTTTTCTTCTGCGATCCCTGGTAGTGACGGCACCAGCCTAGTAACTACGTAGCAAAGGGGTAAAATAACCCTTACGATTCCATCACAACTCCCTTTCCCCCTTTGCCACCCTCCTCAACCGTATCCCCCTTCACCCTTCAGTCTCACCCCCCTCCAACCCTAACTCACTATTGTTATAGCAGAACGCGTGGCCAAAGGCACGTGCTCATCTACATAACAATAAACAATGATGAATAACCACCCACAGAGTGAACTCCCCCTATGGCTAGTCCAGTCTTGGCCAGCTTTCTCAATTAGTTTAAGGCCATAAGGCTGGAAAATTTTTATTATCAAATTGTGAAACAGTCGTGAAATACTACTGAAAAGACGACTCACTGACAACCATTGCCTAAAAGGATATAGATCATCTCTGACGTAATTATTATTATCACTACATGCTAAGCTATAACCCTAGTTGGAAAAGCAGAATGCTATAAGCCCAAGGGCTCCAACAGAGAAAATAACCCAGTGAAGAAAGGAAATAGGGAAAAACTACAAGAGAAGTTTAAGAACAATAATAACATTAAAAGAAATATTTCATATATAAACTATAAAAAACTTGAAAATAACAAGAAGGTAAAAACTTAAAAAAAGAAGAGGAAGAGAAACAAGATAGAATAGAGAAGCAAGAGATCTCTAATCCAAGACATTAAAACCATAGTTCAGAGTTTATGGCGCTACACAAGACTAGAGGACAATGGTTTGATTTTGGAGTGTCCTTCTCCTAAGAAGAGCTGCTTACTACAGCCAAAGAGTCTCTTCTACCCTTACCAAGAGGAAAGTGTCTAAGAATGCTGTTACTTGATGTTTTGTACTGTAAAACTAAGACGTTATTTATTGCTTTAAGGCTCGCTTCACAGAAATGGATTTTTTTTCCGTACGGAAATATTTCCGCTTGTTAGGAGGCATGTCTTCACACGGGAGGATTATCCCCAAGCTGACTTTCAGATTCTATAAGCCGCTACACTGGAACCGTGCGGGATAGCAGTGCACGCGGCTAGTAGATCACTGCCGCTCGGAAATTCTTCCGAGAGGCGGCGTGGTGAACGGTCTCATTGGTCCGCACTGATCCCTAATCCCGCGGACAAAACCGCACGGGATCAAATTGCTCGTGTGAAGCAAGCCTAAGAGCGACTTCTTTATCCCAAAAACTAATTATTTGGTGGCCAATGTAGTAACGTTCCTGACTAGTGAACGCCATACTGGAGTTCGAGTCCCGCTCAAACTCGTAAGTTTCTTTGGTCGCTGCAACATAACCATCCTTGTGAGCTAAGGATGGGGCGTTTAGGAAAGCTTTAGGTCTATCTGCTGAGTTATCAGCAGCCATTGCCTGGCGCTCCTTGGTTCTAGCTTGGTTGGAGAGGGGTTTGGGCGTTGATTATATTTATATATATATATATATATATATATATGGCTAGTCTCTAGGGCATTGCCCTGCTTGACAGGGCAATGCCCCTCCCCCTTACCTCTGCCATACATGAGTGGCCTTTAAACCTTGAAATCTGCAAACATTAAAATACCTAAAATTTCATAGAATATACCACAACTCCCCTCAACAGTGAAACCAAAATCAAATCAAATGCAGATACCCAAATCTGACTCAATAAAAGGCTCAGGCAATGCAACTTAATCAGCAATAATTTCCCTGGGAAACAAGCTTTCAATAGCGTTATAAACCAATAGTTTCAATACGAAAAAAAAAAAAAAACTGCATTTGGAAAATATTCAAAACATGATTTCTCTCCCTAAGCTCAGAATCATTTGGTTTTTTTCTCTAAATTATGGAGAATTTGCCAAAAGGAATAAGTTAATATCCTAAATTTCTACATTTTCTGAACACCTTTGAAATTATAGGTATTGTAACCTCTGATATTTACGTAACATGCAAGTTGCAAAATGTTTAGCAGTAATATTGGATTTTTGTATGATTAAGTAAAAAGTTGCCAAAATTATTCGCACGTAGAAATAAATATCTAAAACAGCTTTTATTCCCGCCTATAAAATACAATATATCTACCGGAGAAGTACCAAACTGTACAATTTAAAAAAAAAAAAAATCGCCAGAGAAACTATCTGAAAAATTGTACCTTAGCTAATAATAATAATAAAAATAATAATAATAATAATAATTATCTCCTCCTACGCTTATTGACGCAAAGGGCCTCGGTTATATTTCACCAGTCGTCTCTATCTTCAGCTTTTAATTCAATACTTCTCCATTCATCATCTCCTACTTTGTGCTTCATAGTCCTTAATAATAATAATAATAATAATAATAATAATAATAATAATAATAATAATAATAATAATAATAACAATAACAACAATAATAATAACAATAATAATAATGATAATAATAATAACAAAAATGATAACAACAACAACAACAACAATAATAAAAATAATAATAATAATAATAATAATAAATCGAACAGGCACTCAGTAGAGTGCATACCTCCGCCCGTTATATGTATATTACATGGTCGGCAATTGATTTATGCACATTGTGGCACTAGTTTCATGCAAATCAGATAAAAATTAGTCTCTCTCTCTCTCTCTCTCTCTCTCTCT
>NC_090727.1:57462558-57468521 GCF_036898095.1 Palaemon carinicauda | reverse complement strand
TGATAAAACGTATATTTGATTAGTTAAGTACAAGATTTATTTATTAATTTTTATAGGCTTTGTAAAGCTATGAAAAAAAAAACGTATGTATAATTAGTTAAGTAGAAAGATTTTTTTTTTAGCCTTCGTAAAGATATGATAAAACGTATATTTGGTTAGCTAAGTACAAGATTTATTTATTATTTTTTGGGGTAGGCTTTGTAAGGCTATGAAAAAAACGTATGTATAATTAGTTAAGTACAATGAGGTTTTTTTTCTTTTTTCTTTTTTTTAGCCTTCGTAAAGATATGATAAAACGTATATTTGATTAGCTAAGTACAAGATTTTTCTATTTTTTTTGGGGGGGGTAGCCTTTTATAAAGCTATGAAAAAAAAACGTATTTCATTAGTTTAAGCCTCTGTAAGGCTATGGAAAATGTATGTGACTTTTCGTCTATGTAATTCACTTGGCAAGAATAATTCAGAGAAGAACAATAAATCAGTATTTGATTTTTATTCGTAATTAAAAAATATTGTCACAGATTTGGAAAAGTATATAAACAAGATTTCCCTGTAATGTAATATCTTTACGAATAAATATTTGTTATGATAATCTAATCCATGCGAGATACTCCAGGGTTTTTTTTTTTGTTTTTTTTTTCTAAATAATATAATAGTATAGACATGCCCATTGCCAAATGACACATTGAAGCTAGAGGACTTCCTTTCTTTTTCTTTTTTTTTCTAAATAATCTAATAGTATAGACATGCCCATCTCCAAATGACACATTAATGCTAGAGACTTCCTTTCTTTTTTTTCTTTTCTTTCTAAATAATCTAATAGTATAGACATGTCCATCTCCAAATGACACATTGAAGCTAGAGACTTCCTTTCTTTATTTCTTTTTCTTTCTAAATAATCTAATAGTATAGACATGTCCATCTCCAATGACACATTGAAGCTAGAGACGCTTCCTTTCTTTTTTCTTTTCTTTCTAAATAATCTAATAGTATAGACATGCCCATCTCCAAATGACAAATTGAAGCTAGACATCCTTTCTTTTTCTTTCTTCTTTTTTTTTAAATAATCTAATAGTATAGACATGCCCATCTCCAAATGACACATTAAAGCTAGAGACTTCTTTTCTATTTTCTTTTCTAAATAATCTAATAGTATAGACATGCCCATCTCCAAATGACACATTGAAGCTAGGAGACCTTCCTTTCTTTTTTCTTCAAGATCAGAGGAAAATCTCGACTGTAATCTTCTCTGGAAATATGATTAGAATGTTATTTGTGGCACGCACTGGGGGGATTACCTAGTATGAACGAAGGCATTCCTTATAATTTAGTCGTCAGATCAGTGATAAAGGATCTAATTCAGGTTATCATTTTATCAGGGGAGGGCCGTGAGATTGCGATTGAAAGCAGGAAAGAGGAGGAACAGGGGATATAAACGCAGAGTTCATTAGTGTTCCAAATTTCTATCGATTTCATTGCGTTCAATATTTGCTTGTAACTATTGATAGTGTGGCGTGCCGAGAGAAGGTTGTGACTCAAAGGACAGGATGAAAGCAATGAGTAACTTTATTACAGAACACTCTCCTTTATATACAAAAACTCAAAGCAACAGGAAATTTCCTGTTCAAATCGACACGCATCGGTTAACAGTTAACGGTGAGAAAAACATACATGTTATTTGAGGCTCTTTTTAGTGTGAGGGGAGAGCGAAGATACAAGCATAATATATACACAAAATGAAATGTCGTTACTATGTACGATCGTGTGACACACGGTTGGTACAATAGTGATTGAGGTTTTTATAACATGTTTTGGATGGGTAAATAATGAGATTATTACAAAAAGAGCTAAGTTTATTAAAATCATATATGCAGGAGCACACATACCGTAGTCTACTCACCGTGTGCCAAAATCACGTTTCGATCCTAGGTAAGTAATATCCATTTCCACGCGAACAATATCTCTCTCTCTCTCTCTCTCTCTCTCTCTCTCTCTCTCTCTCTGATGATGGGTGGTGGGGAGGGAGTCAGGAGGGCT
This sequence comes from Palaemon carinicauda, assembly GCF_036898095.1. NCBI lineage: Eukaryota > Metazoa > Arthropoda > Malacostraca > Decapoda > Palaemonidae > Palaemon > Palaemon carinicauda. Next base: position 57,466,484 of record NC_090727.1, on the reverse strand, counting down.
TGGGAGGGACCTGTTAGGATGGGAAAAGATTGGGAGATAAGCAGAGAATTAGATGGCGAGATAAATTGAAGGATGATATGGAGAGACGAGGTTTGGTGGAAGAGGATGCGTTTGATAGAAGGCATTGTAGAGGGCGCTTCAAACAACCGACCCCTTAATGTAGGGATAAAAATGAGAAAGAAGAAGAATCTCTCTCTCTCTCTCTCTCTCTCTCTCTCTCTCTCTCTCTCTCTCTCTCTCTCTCTCTCTCTGAAATAGAAAGGCTAATTTCTATTGCATTTGTTTATACATTTTGCTTCCATAGATTACTGAGTTTTATCCCTAATTCCCAAACATATTTCAGATGGTATTGTATATTATTGCTTTGCTTTTATTCGGCGAATAAAAGGTATTTAGCCATCAACTGCACTGTATAAAATCATCATTCTTTATCATTCTTCCATATTCATTAATTGGTATCCTTTCCACACTGGTCTATTTTCCCTTGGGCTTTTAGCATCCAAGTTTTCCAACTAGGGTAGTAGCTTAGCAAATAATAATAATAATAATAATAATAATAATAATAATAATAATTATTATTATTATTATTATTATTATTATTATTATTATTATTATTATTATTATTATAATAATAATAATAATAATAATAATAATAATAATAATAATAATAATAATGATGATGATGATAATTATTATCATTATTATTATTAGTAGTAGTAGTAGTAGTAGTAGTATCACAATAATAATAATAATAATAATAATAATAATAATAATAATAATAATAATAATGATAATTTGGAACTGTGTAAAGAAAAGGCCTTGTCATAAGAATACCCAAGTTATTATACTTTCGTATGTACAAGAATAACATTATACTTTCGTTTAAAGCAAATGTTGTACATTTGAATTTTTCATTAATGCAAGTATGCTTCTCTTATACAATAGTAATTTTGAATGGGTTACTATACTCCCCCCCCCCCTCTCTCTCTCTCTCTCTCTCTCTCTCTCTCTCTCTCTCTCTCTCTCTCTCTCTCTCTCTCTCTCTCCGTTGCTCGACTAGAGGAATTTCATTTTTGTTTTTATTTCTAATGTGAATGAGAGATTCTGTGACTATGAAATCTCCAGAGTAAGCTACACTTAATCAGTCTTCAGCCAAATGAAGATAATAAATGTTTATTTTGAAAGTTCAGGTACTTATAGTGAACATATGTTGCCGCATAATTTCAAGCGCTCTAGCACTATTTCGCAGAGAGGTGATAATGAGTTGTTTGGCATCTTATTAAAAGAAAAACATAATATTTCCATATAGAACAACAGTGCTTGCAAGTTTGTAGAAGCTCTTACATGTTTTTCCTGTGCATCGGTAATGTTGTTTACAAACATGCGTGTACAGTTTGCTGATGATGATAATGCGTGCCGATGTTCACGCACGATTTGAACGTGTAATACTAGTGTCGTGCCACCGAGTTATTAAACCAAGAAAAGTTATAATGAATATTGATAGAAGCGCCGATTTCTTTTTGTTTATAGGTAGTATGTTGGTCAAGGCACCAGCCATCCGTTGAGATACTACTGCTAGAGTTATTGGGTTCATTGACTGGTCAGATAGTATCACCTCAGATCCCTCTCTGGTTACGGCTCATGTTTCCCTTGCCTTCACATATACCGAATAGTTTGCCTTATTCTTTACACATTCTCCTCTTTCCTCATATGGCTGACAACACTAAGATAACCAAAAAATTCTTCTGCACTTTACGATTAACTACTGAACTGTAATTGTTCAGTGCCTACTTTCCACTTGGTAATACAGTACTACAGTCACACCGACCTCTCAGATTGTCCCGGAAAGTCCTGGACTGTCCTGGACTTGATCTGGGGAGAAATTCATAGTGGCTCCATGATAGTCCTTAGTAGTCCGGAAAGATCTGCGATGGTCTGGGATGTCGCCCCAGATGTTTTTGCATGTCTAAAACATCCTGGGTGAAATAGAACAGTCAGGGTTAGAGGTCTAGTCCGGGACGATCCGGGGTGATCCTGCGTGATGGTCTGAGTTATCCGTAGCGTAGCCTTGTATTTGCTGTGATGTTCTGATATTATCTGGGGGCATTCAAGTGACTCTATGACCACCATGGATCACCCTGGACCACTACGGTGCTAGGGCGAGTGACCGGGTGATTCTGAGGTGGCCGGGGTGATGCTGGGTTAGTCCTGGACGATGTCGTGGTGGGGCTGTAGATAGCCCAGGACGACCTGGGTGTGATACATGGTAAAAACACCATCACGACCGTCGACTGCCTTTCCTTCCCAGATCAAACCGGACCACCTCGGATTATGCTATGTGACGTTCTAATGTAATTCTCAATCATCCTGGATAATCCTTAGTATTACTATCTTCAGTGTGACTGTAGTTTAAGAATAGAAGAGACTATTTAGCTATGGTAAGCAGCTCTTCTAGAAGGACACTCCAAAATTAAGTCATTGTTCTCTAGCTAGGGTAAGCAGCTCTTCTAGAAGGACACTCCAAAATTAGGTCATTGTTCTCTAGCTAGGGTAAGCTGCTCTTCTAGAAGGACACTCCAAAATTAAGTCATTGTTCTCTAGCTAGGGTAAGCAGCTCTTCTAAAAGGACACTCCAAAATTAGGTCATTGTTCTCTAGCTATGGTAAGCAGCTCTTCTAGAAGGACACTCCAAAATTAAGTCATTGTTCTCTAGCTATGGTAAGCAGCTCTTCTAGAAGGACACTTCAAAATTAGGTCATTGTTCTCTAGTCTTGTGTAGGGCCATAACCTCGGTATCCTGGTCTTCAACTGTCTTGAGTTCGAGTTCTCTTACTTGAAGGTGCACTCATGCACAGTATCCTATCTGTTTACTTATTTTCTTTCCACCACTGGGCTATATTCCCTGTTGGAGCCCTTGGGCTTATGGCATCCTGTTTTTGCAACTAGGGTTATCATAATTGGCTAATAATAATAATAATAATAATAATAATAATAATAATAATAATAATAATAATAACATTATATATCTGTAATTAAGGGACTGATAGGCTCAGTGGTACAGTTGTTAGGTAAAGTTTAAAAGATCTAAAAATCCACCCAGTCCTTCCCCTTTTAGTCGAACCAGTGGGAAACAGGTACCAGCGTCAGGAAAACCTTGAATAGATTCTTTCAATTTACATATGAATGAGAGTTCCCTCTTGAAGGAACTTTCTACATTAGATAAAATAGACCTAATTCAAGTTTAATCTTTATGTAAATATGAAAATTCATCACTGTTGAAAAGGCTACTGATATTAGCTGACAAAATTAATTTCAAGTATTGTCTTAGACTTTAAGGAATCCTTCCTTCCTGTAGGCATTACTCAGTACTTGGAAATAAGAAGTTTCAGTTTAATAATCTACTGAGTATTATTTATTATTATTATTATTATTATTATTATTATTAATATTTGTTAAGCTACAGCCCTAATTGAAAAAGCAGGATGCTGTAAGCCCAAGGGCTCCAACAGAGAAAATAGCCCAGTGAGGAAAGGAAATAAGGAAATAAACAAGAATTTTAAGAACAATAAAACATTAAAATAAATCTTTCATAAATACACTATAAAAACTTAAAAGAAAAAAACAAGCGGAAGAGGAACAGGGTAGGAAAGTGTGCTCCAATGTACCCTCAAGTTGATTTCTCCCTGTTTTACCTAATCACGAAGTTTATAATTTATCCAATAAAGTTTATATAAATAGAGGGATGATGTTATTTCATTACGTAGTTGGGAGACGTATTTCGAGAAATATTTAGAGTATTCATCTGTTCAGTTTTCTCAACCTTTGCACTCATATTTTTAAATGTAACTCAGAAAAAATACTGACCTTCATAATACACATATACTGGTAGTAGTAGTTTACAGGATCAAACTGAAAATGTAAACAAG
>NC_090727.1:57445058-57457558 GCF_036898095.1 Palaemon carinicauda | reverse complement strand
ACACTTGAAAGAAAGAGACAATGGTTCTCGGGATGAAAATGAACTTTCTGGATGTCACGAGATATATTGGTACCCATTTTAAAGGTCCTGTATTAAACAGTGACCTCTAGGTCAGGTCAAAGGCTAAATCTGGCACTTATTTCTTGCTGGTTACACCTAAACTAATCAAGATACAAGAATGAAGTTTTCACCACCGTGTTCCTTTCGACAAGTTGCACCGAATGTTATTTTTTTTTTATCTCGAAAGGTCAATTTGAAATGTTACCTCAGTTAAAGGTCACAGATTTGTAATCCTTGATGGACAGTGTGTTCTTTTACGGTTTTGATATGAGCAGCACTTGAAAGAAAGAGACAATGGTGCTCGGGATGAAAATTAACTTTCTGGATGTCACGAGATAAATTGGTACCCATTTTAAAGGTCCTGTATTAAACAGTGACCTCTAGGTCAGGTCAAAGGCTAAATCTGGCACTTATTTTTTGCTGATTACACCTAAACTAATCAAGATAAAAGAATGAAGTTTTCACCATCGTCTTCCTCTCGTCAAGTTGCATCGAATGGTGTGGTTTTTTTTTACCTCGGAAGGTCAATTTGAAATGTTACCTCAGTTCAAGGTCACAGATTTGCAATCCCTGATTGACAGTGTGTGCAAATATCAGATATAACAACCCCAAGACATAAAGATTCAACGTAATTTATGTGTGTGTTCGCGATTTTGGGACGTTTTGTCAGCCCTAACGAAGAGAGGAGATCATCTCTTCTTTAGGGCCGACAAAAAAATAATCCGTCATGCACATTTGGGGCGACCTTCCACGTTCCGCGTTCCACATTCGGCACGAACTAGCACGCGCCGCGTTCCACCTTTGGCGCGACCTAGCACGTGCCGCGTTCCACATATGGCACGACCTAGCACGTGCCGCGTTCCACATTTGGCGCGACCTAGCACGCGCCGCGTTCCTCCTTTGGCGCGACCTAGCACGTGCCGCGTTCCACATATGGCGCGACCTAGCACGTGCCGCGTTCCACATTTGGCGCGACCTAGCAAGTGCCGCGTTACACTTTTGGTGTGACTTGGCAAGTGCCACGTGCCACATTCCACATTTGGCGCGACCTAGCAAGTGCCGCGTTACACTTTTGGCGCGACCTAGCACGTGCCGCGTTCCTCTTTTGGCGTGACCTAACACGTGCCACATTCCATATTTGGGGCGACCTAGCACGTGTCTTGTTCCACCAATCAGCTCACAACCAGCACCTTAAGATTTCCTGGGTGTTGGCCTGTGGAATTGGCCCTGTCGTCTGGACTCAAGATCCGGAAATACTTGAACACACACACCCACATACACTGTTATCTTACCTTACTTTGTTATTATCTTCTACCGGTTGGTGACCGTAATATCACCCCTTTACCTTAATATATCCGTTTTTAAATTGGTAAATGCCTGGCAACATTTATTCCAGATTTTTTACCCTTTTTTAATGCAACTCTTTAACATTGTACAAACTCTACTTACACCACCCTCTGAAGAAGAAATTTCTGGATGTATAAGTATGTTAGCCAATTTTGAAGTATCTGGTTTAAATTCGTCTCAATCTCCTGTCTAATAGAATGCAAGGCAGGGACGTTTCATATATACTGCCACAACCTATTGGATTATGTTTTGTTTTGGTGAGATAGAGAGAGAGAGAGAGAGAGAGAGAGAGAGAGACAAAGAGAGAGAGAGAGAGAGAGGGCGTAAAAACTGCAGGTGTGTCTACACTGCCATGCAATTTCATTCCATGCCATTATTTTTTTTTCTTCTTTTTGTGATTCTAGCTTGAAACTAGGCACTTACTTTGAGCCCAAATGTGAGGTAATTTGGCCGGCTGCCTCCTTACTGCGTTGTTATGAGCCCGTCAACATGTCCTCAATGCTTTCTTTAAAACCTGGTAAAGTAATGATGATTAGGTGTTTGCTTTTACAATTTATTCTCTATTTCTTACACTGTAATTATTATTATTATTATTATTATTATTATTATTATTATTATTATTATTATTATTATTAAAGTTTTTTACAGTTTATATAGGAGATATTTATTTTGATGTTACTCTTCAAAAGATATTTTATTTTTGCTTGTTTCCTTTCCTCACTGGGCTATTTTCCCTGTTGGATCCCCTGGGCTTATACCATTCTGCTTTCCCAACTAGGGCTGTAGCTTTGCAAGTAATAATAATAATAATAATAATAATAATAATAAAATTCATCACCTCCAACGCCTATTGATGCAAAGGGCCTCGGTTAGATTACACCAGTCGTCTCTATCTTGAGCTTTTAAATCAATACGAATCATTATTATTATTATTATTATTATTATTATTATTATTAATAATAATAATAATAATAATAGCTAAGCTACAACCCTAGTTGGAAAAGCAGGATGCTATAAGCCCAAGGGCTCCAACAGGGAGTAATAGCCCAGTTAGGAAAGGATATGAGGAAATGAATAATCTACAAAGGTAATGAACAAATAGAAAAAGATATTCTAATAACAGTAACAACATTAAAACATTTATTTCCATCTATACATGTTGAAATAGCATACAAAATCTATTAGAATACATTTTTGTTTAATCAATGAAAGTTACTCCGGCTGTGATGCTGGTGAGAAAAGGCCTGACTTCAATACAGCAGTTGTTGCAAATTTTATGCTTTCTTCGCGACGACAGCATTCTGTGCCTGAGTCAGTAGACCCCAGGGAAGAACTTACTGGCGGTGAATGTGTTTGTTGTTACGCTTACATGGTAGCGCAATTTTAGGAAGCATATTGTGAGTACGGGAAAGAAAAGCAAATCTGGGGAGAAAATGGAAGGAGAATTTTTTAGATTTTTTGGATCTTATAAGTTTGAGTTTAAAAAAGAAAAAAAAATCACCGGAAAAGGGATGATTTAAAAGAACACGAATACATGCACAGCGTTCAGGTTTGAATGAGTAATTTGCTACTGAAGCTACAAATTAAAAGGAAAAAAAAAAACAGACGTTTAAAAGAGCATTTTGTGGATCTTATAAGTTTGGGTTTAAAGGAAAACTTATATCGGAAAAGGGATGCTTAAAAAGAACACGAATTTATATTTAGCTACTGAAGCTACAAAGAAATTGGAAGGGGTAAAACAGAAGGTCAAAAGAACCTTGAACAGACTTGAGCGATGACATTTCAATGTATATTCACTTATCTTTTCCACTTTGTGGCACCAATTGTCTACATGTGATAAACTCAAACTTTTTTTTAAATTCTCATTAAGAAAAAAACGATAGATACCTGGCAACATTTAAACGGATATATTAACATAAAGGAGTGATATTACGGTCACCAACACGTAAAATTTAATAACAAAGTACTGTAAAATTACGGTCGCCTGTATTTTATTGAAATACGGCTCCGAACCGTATAATTTTACGAAGAATTTCCGATTAGAATTAGATTTTTTTTTTTTAACTGTGGGTACCTATAGATTTAAGCCCTCCCCTTCCCTTCCCCGTCAGGGCCACTGAATAATTTTGCCCATTCAAAGATATCCTAAATTGAAATCCTTCCAAACACACTGATTCAACATGTAAAAATTTCAAATACTGTACACTGTTAAAATAAACTTAATTTTAATCGGAAAATCTCCGTAAAAATATATTGTTCTCAGCCGTATTTCAGTGAAATAGGGGCGACCGTGATTTTCCCCTTTTCTGTTATTATATGTCACGGGTTGTTGACCGTGATTTCACGCCTTTACATCAATATATCCGTTTAAAAAAAAAAAAAGTAAATGCCCGGCAACATTTCTTCCAGGAATTTTACCGTCTTTTTTTTTTAAATAGTGTACCACCTCCCTCAAGACCGCCTTTCCGATCCTACACGTATGGATAAACATTCGCGAATCGAAGCTTTCGAAGAAAAAGGGGAAACAGAAATTCGCTTCGTAATCTCTTCTGTTCTTGCAAATGCCTCGAGGCTCACGTATAAATGAATCAGATATGAGCCTGGAAGAGTACGAGCCGCCTAAAACCTACCGCCGATCAGTAAATCGGCCGGATTCACCAAAATCACAATCCCGAAGGCGAACGAAAAGAGCTAACTGTGGCACACCTTCTGTCGGGATGGATGTGATAGATCTTGAGTCTCTCCTGGGACGATGCTGCAACTCAGTCTCTCGTAGCTCATGAAAGTGATACCTTTATATTACATATTTCAACTATTTCTCTCTCTCTCTCTCTCTCTCTCTCTCTCTCTCTCTCTCTCTCTCTCTCTCTCTCTCTCTCTCTCTCTCTCTCTCTTGGCAAGTTTTTGATGACTGGGAAACACCAGTCATATTGCGACACTCTTTGGTACCTTTATATTACATATTTCAACTGTCTCTCTCTCTCTCTCTCTCTCTCTCTCTCTCTCTCTCTCTCTCTCTCTATATATATATATATATATATATATATATATATATATGTATATATATATATATATATATATATATATATATATATATATATATATATATATATATTCATATATATATATATATATATTCATATATATATATATATATATATATATATATATATATATATATATATATATATATATATATATATATATATAGCCGCCTATATATATATACATATATATATATATAGATATATATATATATATATATATATATAGAGAGAGAGAGAGAGAGAGAGAGAGAGAGAGAGAGAGAGAGAGAGAGAGAGAGAGAGAGAGAGAGAGAGAGAGAGAGAGAATATATGCTCTGCGTCTCAGCACTTTGAGTAATTTTATGAAACAAAAAAAAAACGTATGAAATAATCCACAGAGAAAAGCCTATCTTATTCATCATCTATAAATGTACACACTCAGTCCAAATGCACATATGATGAGAGACGTGTAATCAAAATAAATTGTCCAATAAATTACACTTACATTTAATTATAAGCCTAATGCACTTTTTTCAAAAGGACCTGATATTCAGGTCCCCCTTTTCTGTTTTCATAAACGCTGGCCATTAGCGTTCGAGATCCGCATTTTTCATCGGAAATGACCCTTCTATAGCGACTAAATTTGGGGGAATTGGTATATTTTTGCTATGTATTATCCCTCTTTTTCCACTCAAATGTTGTGTACATTATGGGATCAGACCGGCTTCAGATATTTCCATTAGATTCATTTTATAGCTTGAAAAATACGAGTCTGCTTCATGGTTATTCAACAATAACAGCAGAAACAATAACATCAATAACAACAACAACATTTGCAGCCGCTTTTGGTCCATTGCAAGACAAAGGCTTCAGACATGTCTTTGTTCATGTCTGGGGTTTGGCCAGTTTTCTGCAACGAAATAAAAAAATAACAACAACAACAACATTTACAGCCGCTTTTGGTCCATTGCAAGACAAAGGCTTCAGACATGTCTTTGTTCATGTCTGGGGTTTGGCCAGTTTTCTGCAACGAAATAAAAAAATAACAACAACAACAACATTTGCAGCCGCTTTTGGTCCATTGCAAGACAAAGGCTTCAGACATGTCTTTGTTCATGTCTGGGGTTTGGCCAGTTTTCTGCAACGAAATAAAAAAATAACAACAACAACAACATTTGCAGCCGCTTTTGGTCCATTGCAAGACAAAGGCTTCAGACATGTCTTTGTTCATGTCTGGGGTTTGGCCAGTTTTCTGCAACGAAATAAAAAAATAACAACAACAACAACATTTGCAGCCGCTTTTGGTCCATTGCAAGACAAAGGCTTCAGACATGTCTTTGTCCATGTCTGGGGTTTGGCCAGTCTCCTGCAACGAAATAAAGAAATAACAACAACAACAACATTTGCTGCTGCTCTTGGTCCATTGCAAGACAAAGGTTTCAGACATGTCTTTGTCCATGTCTGGGGTTTGGCCAGTTTCCTGCAACGAAATAAAGAAATAACAACAACAACAACAACAACATTTGCAGCCGCTTTTGGTCCATTGCAAGACAAAGGCTTCAGACATGTCTTTGTCCATGTCTGGGGTTTGGCCAGTTTCCTGCAACGAAATAAAGAATTTACAACAACAACAACATTTGCAGCCGCTTTTGATCCATTGCAAGACAAAGGCTTCAGACATGTCTTTGTCCATGTCTGAGGTTTGGCCAGTTTCCTGCAACGAAATAAAGAATTTACAACAACAACAACATTTGCAGCCGCTTTTGATCCATTGCAAGACAAAGGCTTCAGACATGTCTTTGTCCATGTCTGGGGTTTGGCCAGTTTCCTGCAACGAAATAAAGAAATAACAACAACAACAACAACAACAATAACAACATTTGCAGCCGCTTTTGAGCCATTGCAACACAAAGGCTTCAGACATGTCTTTGTCCATGTCTGGGGTTTGGCCAGTTTCCTGCAACGAAATAAAGGAAATAAAGAAATAAATAAACGATATGTGAAATATATATATTTTAGTGGTATCCGAATTTCAGCCCGGGTGTTTATTGATATTTGTGTTTGTAAATAAATCTTCTTAGTCTAAATTATACAAATAACTCCGTAAAGATTATTGGAAATTAACGATGACCAAAATATTTGCTGATTTACATTCTTGCTCATAGGTAACTCGTTGTAGTTAGGGAAGGGGGAGGGGGTGGGTAGCATCGAATATGTGTGTGTGCGCATGTGCGTGTGTATGAATATCTCTCTAAATATTCAGACGTTACTTTTGACGGGTCACGTACACTAGTTTTATATAATCTCGAAACGAATTCAAACGATGTCATGCTCCCAAAACGAACTTTGTTTTTAGCGAGTGCATTGTGGGTAAGAAAGTCAGAATATATTTTCTTTTTAGTGCATTGTGGGTAAGAAAGTAAGAATATATTTTCTTTTTAGTGCATTGTGGGTAAGAAAGTAAGAATATATTTTCTTTTTAGTGCATTGTGGGTAAGAAAGTAAGATTATATTTTCTTTTTAGTGCATTGTGGGTAAGAAAGTCAGAATATATTTTCTTTTTAGTGCATTGTGGGTAAGAAAGTCAGAATATATTTTCTTTTTAGTGCATTGTGGGTAAGAAAGTAAGAATATATTTTCTTTTTAGTGCATTGTGGGTAAGAAAGTCAGAATATATTTTCTTTTTAGTGCATTGTGGGTAAGAAAGTAAGAATATATTTCCTTTTTAGTGCATTGTGGGTAAGAAAGTAAGAATATATTTTCTTTTTAGTGCATTGTGGGTAAGAAAGTAAGAATATATTTTCTTTTTAGTGCATTGTGGGTAAGAAAGTAAGAATATATTTTCTTTTTAGTGCATTGTGGGTAAGAAAGTAAGATTATATTTTCTTTTTAGTGCATTGTGGGTAAGAAAGTCAGAATATATTTTCTTTTTAGTGCATTGTGGGTAAGAAAGTAAGAATATATTTTCTTTTTAGTGCATTGTGGGTAAGAAAGTAAGACTATATTTTCTTTTTAGTGCATTGTGGGTAAGAAAGTAAGAATATATTTTCTTTTTAGTGCATTGTGGGCAAGAAAGTAAGAATATATTTTCTTTTTAGTGCATTGTGGGTAAGAAAGTAAGAATATATTTTCTTTTTAGTGCATTGTGGGCAAGAAAGTAAGAATATATTTTCTTTTTAGTGCATTGTGGGTAAGAAAGTAAGAATATATTTTCTTTTTAGTGCATTGTGGGTAAGAAAGTAAGACTATATTTTCTTTTTAGTGCATTGTGGGTAAGAAAGTAAGAATATATTTTCTTTTTAGTGCATTGTGGGCAAGAAAGTAAGAATATATTTTCTTTTTAGTGCATTGTGGGTAAGAAAGTAAGAATATATTTTCTTTTTAGTGCATTGTGGGTAAGAAAGTCAGAATATATATTTTCTTTTTATTGCATTGTGGGTAAGAAAGTAAGAATATATTTTTCTTTTTTATTATTGATTTATGATATGATGTTCAATCCTGATTGGTTCTTTTGGAATTTAAGCGTAATATCAGAAAACCTGGCTTCAGTTGTACCCGGTGAATTATTTAGTGAGGACGCACAATGTTTGCTCTGTTGTTCCGGCTTCTAGGAATTTCACTGTGAATTTAATCATTCGAACCCACTGGTTGTTATGAGTCTTCCTGTTTCGGTAGATTTTACGGTGAAATTAATCAGGCAAAGTCACTCGTTTAACAATTTAAAGCGGTATATTTTACGGTGAAATTAATCAGTTTAAGTCACTCGTTTAAAGGTTTAAAGGCCCTCATGAATGGCAGAAGCTAGGGGACAGTAACATTGCCCTATCAAGCAGGACAATGCCCTAGAGATTGACCATATTATATACATATGATCAGCTCCCAAGCCCCCTCTCCACCTAAGCTAGGCGAGGCAGGCAATGGCTGCTGATGACTCAGCAGATAGCAGATAGATCTATAGGACCCCCCAACCCCAACCCCATCTTAGCTCACAAGGAGAGTGAGGTTGCAGCGACCAAAGTAACTAACGAGATTGAGCGGGATTCGAACCCCAGTCTGGTGATCATCAGGCAAGGACGTTACCAGTAGTCCACCACCAATAGTCTTTTGTTGCAGCTGCTACAAGTAAGGATTTATAGTGCTGTCGAGTGATCTTTTGTCTTTTAAGAAATGTAAAATGTAATTCAAAAAGAAAGGTGAATCAATATCTACAAATTATTATCTATAGTTTAAGGTAACGGGCAAACTATTCTATCGTATTTCTCTTCCTCTTTTTCCTAAGTTTTTTATATTTCATATAGAAAATAATTCATTTTAATGTTGTTACTCTTCTTAAAATATTCTAGTTTTCCTTGTTTCTATCCTCACTGGCTTATTTTCCCTGCTGGAGCCCCTGGGCTTATAGCGTCCTGCTATTCCAAATAGAGTTGTAGCTTAACAAATATATTTATCATCATTTATTTATGTTTATATAACCTTTACCTCATTTTTATTAAACATGAACGTAAACAAACTGTGTAAACTCAGTTTTATCCAGTGCATTGTAATCAAGGAAGTAAATATTTTGTGTACACATTCGCTGGAAAGTAAGAAATAAATCGATGCTTGAAATCAACTTTTTTCGAAATTTATGATGCTTCGTCCTTATGTCATGTTTGCTTATGTGGTATTGAAGCATATTGAGTGAATTTATAATGTGATTCATAATTTACAGTGGCGTTGTTACCTCCGCCAACGAAGTTAAAAGGAGGTTATGTTTTACCCCTTGTTTGTGTGTTTGTGTGTGTTTGTTTGTGAACACCTTCCTGGCCACAATTTCCTCGTAGAGTAATGAAACTTGCATGGATTAACTGTTATGTTAAAATCTGGAAATGATTGAATCTTGGAAGGTCAAGGTCAAAGGTCAAGGTCATGGTCAAGCAAAATGTCCAGTTCACGTAATTAGCCTCTGCCGTTCATGAATGGCAGAGGCAAGGGACAGTGGCATTGCCCTAACAAGCAGGATAATGCCATAGACACTGACCATATATACATATGATCACCGCCCAAGCCCACTCTCCATCCAAGCTAGGACCAAGGAGAGTCAGTCAATGGCTACTGAGGACTCGGCAGATAGACCTATATGCTCCCTCAAACCTTCCATCCTTACCTCACAGAGATTGTGATGTTGCAGCGACCAAAGAAACTAACGAGTTTGAGCGGGACTAGAACCCCAGTCAGGCGTTCACCAATCAGTGACGTAACCATATTGGCCACCACATGATGTAATACATATTCTTTACTACAACAATCATTAAAAAACCAAATATTTCGACTTTGAAATAAAAATAATTTATCTGAATTGCTAAGGAAGTACAGTTTGATAAGGACATGAGTCATGGTATGGCAATGAAACAATCTCCAATAGATTTAGTAGATTTGAGAACAAAGCCTTCAAAAGGATATTGGGAGTTAAATGGCAGGACAGGATTAGAAACGAAACTATAAGAGAGATTACTCGATTGCTATATGTGGATGATATCATGGTGAAAGGGAGATGGAGATGGTTTGGGCATGCTCTTCGCACTTCCCAAGAGATATTAGTTCACCAAACTTTCAACTTCAACTATGCTACACAAGGCACTAGAAGAGTTAGAAGACCTATGCCTACATGGTTGAGGACTATGAAGCTTGAAGTAGGAAATGGTGAATGGAGAAGTATTGAATTAAAAGCTCAAGATAGAGACGACTGGCGAAATGTATGCAAGATCCAGGCCTATGTGGCTGAGGACTATAAAGCTTGAAGTAGGAGATGATGACTGGAGATATATTGATTTAAAAGCTCAAGATAGAGACGACTGGCGAAATGTAAGGAAAGATCCAGGCCTCTGTGACTGAGGACTATAAAGCTTGAAGTAGGAGATGATGACTGGAGATATATTGATTTAAAAGCTCAAGATAGAGACGACTGGCGAAATGTATGGAAGATCCAGGCCTATGTGGCTGAGGACTATGAAGCTTGAGGTAGATGTTGAATGGAGATGTATTGATTTAAAAGCTCAAGATAGAGACGACTGGCGAAATGTATGGAAGATCCAGGCCTCTGTGACTGAGGACTATGAAGCTTGAAGTAGGAGATGCTGAATGGAGAAGTATTGAATTAAAAGCTCAAGATAGAGACAACTGGGGAAATCTAACCAAGGCCTTTTGCGTCAATAGGCGTAGGAGGAAATGATGATGATGATGATGATATTTTTTTATAAGATTGAAATGAGGTAAACTGAATAGTCTTTGTGGTGTCTGAATTGTTAGTAATATACTTATTGCGTACCAGATGTAAAATGTATAACTTCCTGTATGAATTATGCCCCGATTCGGGGGATATATCACATTATACATGCGGTGTGTCATAAACCTTCAGTTTGGGAGCTCAGTAAACGTCTTGAATGGTATTAGAAGATTTAGAATTGGAAACACCTGTAAGGAAAAGATTTATTGCCCAAGGATTCGTCCTGTTGGAGGAGAGAGAGAGAGAGAGAGAGAGAGAGAGAGAGAGGAGAGAGAGAGAGAGAGAGAGAGAGAGAGAGAGAGAGAGAGAGAAGGAAACCTAAAAGAGAAATTAACTTTGATCAATGAAATTGAGTAAATTTCAGACAGTCAGAATCAAGCCAACCAAACTAAGACACACAAGCGAGAGAGAGAGAGAGAGAGAGAGAGAGAGAGAGAGAGAGAGAGAGAGAGAGAGAGAGAGAGAGAGAGAGAGATAGAAATGAATAATAAAACCAAACAGAAAATTTTGATTCTATTTGTATTTTACCTGACTTTCAGACAGTCAGAATTAAGCCAAAATATACTGAGATACGCAAGCAAGACAGCGCTTCGAAATACTTCCCTTCAAAATAACAGTGTTGCTGATACTTTTAATTGTGGTTATTATGCTAATGGCATTGCTGGGAGTAATGGTCTCATTAATAAGAGGGATTATGGCTTGGTGGAAAAGCTTCACCTCAATAAGAATATGCTTCGGAATGCAAATTTTTTCGTCACGAGGTAATTTTCTCATGGTTCCTTGTAGCACTTGCAAGCTCTAAATTGTAGTTTGTCTAGTATTTTGCTATTTTCATTGTTGCTGGTATCAACTGTTGGAATACTTTATGATATTTTGCAGGTATGTTAGTTTCTTGTATACAATACTTTTATTGATATTCTAGCAGTTTTTGTTGTGGGTATTTTCTGTATCAACTGTTAGAATACTTTATGATATTTTGCAGGTATATATTCGTATATGCAATAGTTTTATTGGTATTCTAGCAGTTTTCGTTGTTCGTGTTTTCTCTATCAACTGTTGGAATACTTTCTGATATTTTGCAGGTATGTTAGCGTCTTATATACAATACTTTTATTGATATTCTAGCAGTTTTTGCTGTTGATGTTTTTTAGCATCAACTGTCAGAATACTTTGTTATTTTGCAGGTATATTATACTCGTATATACAATAGTTTTTATTGGCATTATAGCAGTTTTCATTGTTGATATTTTCTGTATCCACTGTCAGAATAATTTATGATATTTTGCAGGTATATTATCTTCTTACAATATATACAATAGTTTTATTGGTATTCTAGCAGTTTTCGTTGTTCATATTTTCTGTATCAACTGTCAACAAACTTTATATTTCCCAGGTATATTATCTTTGTATAGAAAATAGTTTTATTGGTATTCTAGCAGTTTTCGTTGTTGATGATTTCTGTATCAACTGTCAGAATACTTTATGATATTTTGCAGATATATCATGTTCGTATAGAAAATAGTTTTATTGGTATTCTAGCAGTTTTCGTTGTTGATGTTTTCTGTATCAACTGTCAGAATACTTTATGATATTTTGCAGGCATATTACTTTCGATACGTATTCTAGTTCAAAGTATGGGATTTCAGCTAGATTAAAGTATAGTTCCCATATATTAGAACCTTGGCAATCATCAGCCATGGGAAATAGAAATTTCTTTTATATTTCTTCCATAGACAAGAAGGTTACCAAGATCTAATGAATTTTAACCCTCTCACTCTCAGTGGTGAATTTAACGAAATTTC
>NC_090727.1:57427558-57440058 GCF_036898095.1 Palaemon carinicauda | reverse complement strand
CCGTTCATTAATTATAGATAAATATAGAAAAAAAATGTTTTTTCTTAATGCGTTATAAAAGGTAAATACAAGCAGGAAAAAAGTAAGTAGTGAAAGAGTAATTCTTCGGTCATTAATTATAGGTGAATATAGGAAAAAATGCTTTGCCTTTATTCGTTATATAAGGCAAATTAAGCAGGAAAAACGTACCTTCCTTTGTCGAGCATTAGAGATACATTGTCCAAAATAATCAATACGTTCCACTGAAAGTCGTAATAGAATAAACTCCCCCCTTTCTCCCCCTTTTAGGATAAAGTAGACATTCCCCCTTTATCCAACACCCCAACCCTCACACCAGACCCCCAAAAGAATCCGAAATGGCCCAATGTATGAGGGTGGGGTTTAGTGTAGGACAAACGCCCACCCACAGCCCGCCCAAATTAGTTTTATTGTTGTTGTGAACACATGTTTTTTCCGGGCAAACATCACAATTACTGATCAGGCCCCAGCCGTTCATTGGTGCTGATTTAGGCTTCCTCGAGTTGCGATTAACTTGGGCTTCCTCGAGTTACGACCTCATTTAAATGTCCGCAAATCAAATCGCTTTAGACTCCAAATACATTTTGTTATTTTGAGAATGTTAGGAAAAAAATAATGATGTTTCAAATAGACGAGGACATGTCTTTTGCGTGTGATTCTATTTCATAAAAGTAACCATAGACCGTATCTCTCTCTCTCTCTCTCTCTCCTCTCTCTCTCTCTCTCTCTCTCTCTCTCTCTCTCTCTCTCTCTCTAACATTTTTTTGAAAATCTACAATAAACTTACTGTGTATGAAAAAATGTCTGTATCGGTATTCCTAGTGGGAGTCTCTCTCTCTCTCTCTCTCCTCTCTCTCTCTCTCTCTCTCTCTCTCTCTCTCTCTCTCTCTCTCTCTCTCTCTCTCACATAATTTTTTTGGAAATTCTACAATAAACTTACTGTGTATGAGAAAATATCTATATCAGTATCCCTAGTGGGAGTCTCTCTCTCTCTCCTCTCTCTCTCTCTCTCTCTCTTTCTCTCTCTCCTCTCTCTCTCTCTCTCTCTCTAACATTTTTTTAAATGTACAATAAACTTATTTTGTATGAGAAAAAAATCTATATCGGTATCCCTAGTGGGACTCTCTCTCTCTCTCTCTCTCTCTCTCTCTCTCTCTCTCTCTCTCCTCTCTCTCTCTCTCTCCTCTCTCTCTCTCTCTCTCTCTCTCTCTAAGAATCTTCATCTGCTCCTTAACAATATTTGCCTGTCTTCTGAGGTCGATGTAATCTATCAACAAATTCATTAATCATTTAACTCCCTCTCTCTCTCTCTCTCTCTCTCTCTCTCTCTCTCTCTCTCTCTCTCTCTCTCTCTCTCTCTCTCTAATATGATGAATCACCTCTGTTACTAATTCAGCATTGGGGGGGGGGGGGCGGAGACAGCCCTAAAATCACGTTAAAACCTTTGAGTTACCTAAACTCGCCCACTTTTTAATTACTGTTCCAGCAAATCCTTTATACCCTTTTAAAGATTTATTTAGGGGAAGGAAGATCATATGAACATTCTATGAAAATGTATTCATAAACCAACATGAATGGCAGGTTTGGCTGGTTTTATTCAAACAGAAAAATACAACTAATACAATATAAACGAACAGTCATGAAAGGTTTTATATACACAAAAATAAGTCTAATACAACAGAAGGTTGTATGGAAAATTGGTATTGATAGATTATCTAAGATTAGAATCAAACAGGGAAGATATCATTGTACGTCTGTTAAAAATGTATGCTATATCATTTAAGAGAGAGAGAGAGAGACAGAGAGAGAGAGAGAGAGAGAGAGAGAGAGAGAGAGAGAGAGAGAGATCAGTTTCTTTATATAATGAAAGGATAAAGAATTATCTCTTTCTGCAACACACATAATTTTATATATATGTATATATATATATATATATATATATATATATATATATATATATATATATATGTATATGTATATATGTATGTATGTATATATACTGTATATATATATTATATATATACACATACATACATACACACACACATACAAAGACAACATCAACCACAAATGGAGCCGTTTCTAGTCCACTGCAGGACAAAGGCCTCAGACATATCAATCCAACCCTGGGGTTTGGCCAGTTTTCATAAAAACTCTGGCAAGTGCAGATTAGAGATGATGGGAGATTTCTGTCTGATCCCTCACAGCAAACCAACCTAGTATGTCCATACATTATTCTCTAAACGTGTTGTCGATGTTAAAAGTTACTTAGAAGAAGAGTTAAACAAGATATCTCCCCTCACACTCCAAATCCCCTCTTTGAATAAGCCCTGATTCCTCTTATTATGGGGACGTATAGGTTATCCCCTTGGGGAATTGGGGGAACGAAGAGTGCTATATAGTGTTCTCTCACTCGTATTGATTAGGTCTAGTTGTTTAAGTAAATACATTCGCCTTTGTTGAAGAATAATCACGATTTTGATGTTATTTTGAATAAGTAAATACATTCTCTTCTGTTAAAGAAAAATCTTGACTTTTATATTATTTGAGTAAGTAAATACATTTATTTTTATATATAAAAATAATCACGACTTTTATATCATTTTGAATAAGTAAATACATTCTATTATGTATAAAAATAATGACTTTTTTGAATAAGTAAATACTTTTTTTATAATAATAATCTCAGCTTTTATATTATTTTGAATAAGTAAATACATTATCTTTTGTATAAAAAATAATAACTTTTTTGAATAAGTAAATACATTCTATTTTGTATTAAAATAATGACTTTTTTGAATAAGTAAATACATTCCCTTTCGTATACGAATAATCATGACTTTTATATTATTTAGAATGAGTAAATACATTTTCTTTTGTATAAGAATAATCACGACTTTTATTTTATTTTAAATAAGTAAATACATTCTCTTTTGTATACGAATAATCATGACTTTTATATTATTTAGAATAAGTAAATACATTCGCTTAGTGTATAAGAATAATCATATATTTTATATTATTTTTATATTATTGAGTAAATATATTTTCTTTTGTATAAGAATAATCACAACTCTTTACATTATTATGAATAAGTAAACACATTCACTTTTGTATAAGAATAATCATGACTTTATATCATTTTGAATAAGTAAATACATTATCTTTTGTAAAAGACCAATTACGACTTTTATATTATTTTGAATAAGTAAATACATTTTCTTTTGCCTAAGAATAATCACGATTTTTATGTTATTTTTAAGAAGTAAATACATTCTCTTTTTTATAAAATTAATCATGACTTTTATATAATTTTGAATAAGTAAATACATTCGCTTTTGTATAAGAATAATCACGACTTTTATATTCTTTTGAAAAAGTAAATACATTCGCTTTTTATAAGAATAGTCACGACTCTTATATTCTTTTGAATAAGTAAATACATTCGCTTTTGTTTAAGAATAATCACGACTTTTATAATATTTTGAATAAGTAAATACGTTCTTTTTTGCAGAATAATCACGACATTTATATTATTTGGAATAAGTAAATACAGTTTCTTTTGTATTAAGATAATCACGCGTTTTTTTATTACTTAACTATCTACATTAACTATGCCATCAATTTTACTTACTTATGAATATAGACTTTCTTCTCCTTGCATTGCCCTGCACCTGAGACTGGTGCATTTTGCTACGTACTAAAGAAGTAAGACTGCTCTCTCTCTCTCTCTCTCTCTCTCTCTCTCTCTCTCTCTCTCATCTCTCTCTCTCTCTCTCTCTCTCTCTCTCTCTGAGAAATGGACTGAATTTCACAGGAGTATCGTGGCAGCAAAAACAGAAAAAGAGAAACAGACCACTTTCGGAGCATGAAAGCGACACGCCCCCTTTACCACAAGAAATATTACAATCTATTTGGCCCGACAGTTTCTGTGTTCACTATTGCATTACGTCTTTTGGCCTGGCTTTTTACCAAGAGCCCACTCGCTGTGTTAAGTTATTCTGTTTGTCAGGTCATCCTGTTTATTTGTGCCATATTCTGTTTATTTGTAAAGAATACCTCCTTTGCTGGCATCTTACTGAAATTGTCTTGTCTTTAATTAGATTTAAACAATCGTTCTTTAAACCAAGTTGTATTTGCCAGCGAGAGATCTTATTCTTGTACAACAGTGTTAAAAAAAAAAACTGTAATTTTAATCGGAAATTCTCCATAAAAATATACTGTTCTCAGCCATATTTCAGTAAAATACAGGCGACCGTAATTTCTACCCTACTTTGTTATTATCTTTTACCGTTTAGTGACCGTAATATCACTCCTTTACGTAAATATATCCGGTTTTAAAACGGTAAATGCCTGGTGACATTTATTCCAGGATTTTTGCCGTTTTTATTACGGCAAGTTTTTAACAGTGAAGGAAATTGTACTCATTAGTTTCGCATTATCATTGCAATGACAAGTATTGACTCCACGTTACTGTTTATAGTCAAATGTGACAAATTTATTTTGTTTTTTCCTTTTGAATAACAGTATCTATCACCATTTCTGCCTCTTGATATACCATTTCTAATATCTTTCATTCTGTAGAGACACGTTTTTTTTTTTTTTTTTTTTTTTTTTTTTTTTTTTTTTTTTTTTTAGATTACACCATATTCCTGTTCATAGAAAGTTTGCTTTGATATTACATATCAGTCAATATTCCTGTTTTGATAATCAATTCCCATTTTTCTTCTTTTTGGAAGTGATAATTAATTTACCTTCTTATCTCTATTTTTCCGTATATTACAACTGATGTCATTTTTACAACCAACTATAGTCATGTCCTTTTCCTTTGTTGATCTTCTAGATTATCTTTCTGATTATTACACTCGAGCACACTATTCTATCTAATTTCTCTTCCTCTGGTTTTGTTAAAGTTTTTATAGTTTATATAGGAAATATTTCTTTCCGTGTTGTTACTGTTCTTAAAATTTTTTATTTTTCCTTGTTTCCTTTCCTCACTGGGCTATTTTCCCTGTTAGGGCCCCTGGGCTTATAGCATCCTGCTTTTCCAACTAGGGTTGTAACTTAGCGAGTAATAATTCCGTGTTGTTACTGTTCTTAAAATGTTTTATTTTTCCTTGTTTCCTTTCCTCACTGGGCTATTTTCCCTGTTGGGACCCCTGGGCTTATAGCATCCTGCATTTCCAACTAGGGTTGTAACTTAGCAAGTAATAATTCCGTGTTGTTACTGTTCTTAAAATGTTTTATTTTTCCTTGGTTTCTTTCCTCACTGGGCTATTTTCCCTGTTGGGGCCCCTGGGCTTATAGCATCCTGCATTTCCAACTAGGGTTGTAGCTTAGCAAGTAATAATAATAATAATAATAATAATAATAATAATAATAATAATAGAATGTCTGTCTTTTGTATATTGGTTGATATTCTCTTTCCATCTCTTTCATCATCTATTAGTAGATTCTTTCTTCAGTTTGTTGATACTTTTCATTCATTAACATTTGGTGATCCTCTAGTAATTACGCAACAGGAATATTGAGAGTATTTTCTTATAGTGAACGGTTTTACCAGTTCCTATCGCTAAAAGAAAGAGAGAAAAAAGTCTAACAATTTTAACAACAATAATAATTTTAATTATTTTGATAATAATAATAATAATAATAATAATAATAATAATAATAATAATAATAATAATAATGATGATGATGATGATGATGATGATGATGATGATGATGATGATGATATGCCATTGACGAGCGACCTTTAATTATTCAAGCATTCTCTCTCTCTCTCTCTCTCTCTCTCTCTCTCTCTCTCTCTCTCTCTCTCTCTCTCTCTCTCACTTTGCATGTTAAAGCACCTTAAGCCTGACCTCTCTACACGTTTATTTAAAGAAGTAATTGTTATTCTGTTGATCAAATACACGAGGAACATTTGATACTCTTACGCATAATTTTTCTTTTCGTATTTTTGCAAAATACTTTTTACAGAACATTTTAATGTTTGGGCAAAATAAAATTGAGAAAGATGAATAAAAAATGAATAAAAAATCATTGAGGAATTGAAATAAGACATGGAGGAATGTAAATAAAATAATAAAAATAACTGAGAAACTAAAATAAAACGGCTGGAAAGAGAAACATAAATGTTTCGAAAATTTCAAAAAAATTTCCAGTTTCGAAACAAATTGAAAAACAGATGAAAAATCACTGAGGAATTAAAACAAAACATCAATGAACATGAAGGAATTAAAAATCATTGAGAAACTAAAATAAAACGGCTGGAAAGATAAACAGCAATTTATACAAAATGTCAGAAATTTTCTGCTTCGGAACAAATTAGTCGCTGATTATTTTCCTTGTCATGTAACATTTCACGGTGTTTTAACGATCAGAAAAATTACATGCTCCCAAAGAGGAGAAAAAGACCCGTTTTTTTTTTTTTTTTTTTTTTTTTTTTTTTTTTTTTTTTTTTTTTTTATTAAAAGCTGCTCAGCACGCATGACATTGCCAAATTTAATCAGATGAGAAATAAGAACGTTTCAAAGAAATAGTATTCTCAGGAGAAACAGAAACACTTATGTTGTCATATACATATCCATTGCAAATGGTTTCCGATGTGGTAACTTTCCTGACTGGTGAACGCCAGATTGCGGTTCGAGTCCCGCTCAAACTCGTTAGTTTCTTTGGTCGCTGCAACCTCGCCATCCTTGCGAGCTGAGGATAAGGGGTTTGAGAGAGCCTATAGGTCTACAGATACATATTCATTGTAAATGGTGGCCGATGTGGTAACGTTCCTGACTGGTGAATGCCATACTTGGGTTCAAGTCCCGCTCAATCTCGGTATTTTCCTTGGTCGCTGCAACCTCACTATCCTTGCAAGATAAGGATGGGGGTTGGGGGGGGGAGCCTATAGGTCTATCTGCTGAGTCATCAGCCGCCATTGCCTGGCCCTTCTTGGTTCTAGCTTGGGTGCAGAGAGGCCTTGGGAGCTGATCGTAAGTATATATATGGTCAGTCTCTAGGGCATTGTCCTGCCCGGTAGGGCAATGTCACTGTTCCTTGCCTCTGCCATTCATGAGTGACCTTTGAATCTTTAAACGTTTTGACATTTCAAGTGTCATCATCAAAATTGTTTCTTATATCTTTAGGTAGAACTGATGATGACATTTGAAATGTCGAAACGTTTGCAATAGATATGTATTATTATTATTATTATTATTATTATTATTATTATCATTATTATTATTTGCCAAGCTACAGCCCTAGCTGGAAAAGCAGGATGCTATAAGCCCAGGGGCCCCAACAGGGAAAATAGCCCAGTGAGGAAAGGAAACAAGGAAAAATAAAATATTTTAAGAACAGTAACAACATTAAAATAAATATTTCCTATATGTGACGACATTGGTGTTTCTGTTCTTCCTGGAAATTTAATCAGAGTTTATGATGTTTTTTTTTATTTTTTTTTATTTGCATGAAAGAACAGGAGGGTATTTTCTATTCACTTCAATAATGAATTGCCTTTTTGTTAACCTTTTCATTATCTATGACTCGATTTAAATTAATACGTTCAGGTTTCTGAGCACACCCATTTATATATATATATATATATATATATATATATATATATATATATATATATATATATATATATATATACTGTATATATATATATATATATATATATATATATATATATATATATATACTGTATATATATATATATATATATATATATATATATATATATACATATATATGATATATATATATATATATATATATATATATATATAATATATATATATATATATATATATATATATATATATATATAAATAATTGAAATTGAAACCAGAAGTAGGTAATGAAAGTAAATATCATAATAAAAAAAACAAAATACCAATTTTAATCAAACTTAGCAGTGCCATAAATTGAATCCCAAATAGACAGACATTCAATCATCAACACCACAACATCAAAAACTCCAAGACACACCAACCAGACTATTTACATAAGCCCATCTAATCCTCCTACATATTCAAGCTTATTAGGAAACGGAATGAATCCATATATAAAGGCACTACTGAATCCCTTTCTGCATGAGAGAGGCTAAACCAGATATTCATAATCAGGTATAAATCAGGTGAGGAGTTATTGTCATCCCAGACTAACGACACCAGTTCCATGCAGTTTCAACCTCGTGTTAATGAGGTGGTCGCAAAGCTTTCTCATAGCCGTAGTTTAACCAGGAGGGAATATGGTAGTTTGCAACAAGTTCGTTGTGTAGATTTCGAGAATTTAGATTGGGGGAAATTGAAGGGGAATATTTCAGAGTATTTATATAAACAGAGATGAAAATATAAAGTCTTTATATCAATAAATATTCGGTAATATGCGGTGTATACCTAAATGATTTTAGAGAAAAGTAATGAATTAAAAGATGAAAATATGAAGTCTTTATATCAATAAATATTCGGTAGTATGCAGTGTATACTTAAATTTTAGAGAAATGTAATGAATTAAAAGATGAAAATATAAAGTTTTTATATAAGCAAATATTTGTTAATGTGTTTTGCATACCTGAATGATTTCGAGAATTTAGATAGGGGGAAATTAAGGGGAATATTTCATAGTATGTAAATAAATGGATATGGAAATATAAAGTCTATATATCAATAAATATTCGGTAATGTGTGTTGTATACCTAAATAATTTTAGAGAAAAGTAATGAATTAAAAGATGAAAATATGAAGTCTTTATATCAATAAATATTCGATAAGGTGTGCTGCATACCTGAATGATTTTAGAGAAAATGGATGAATTAATTTTCTTAATATTTTAAGATTAAGGAAAATTAAGTATAATTCTACAAAGTGGAAAATAAACTGATCAATCAAACAGGTGTATCCAAATAAATAAGGAGATGAAAATATAAATTCTTTATGTAAACAAATATTCGTTAATGTGTGTTGCATACTTGAATGTTTTTAGAGAGAATTAGTTATTTAGTTTTCTCAATATTGTAAGAGTAAGGAAAACTGTTCACTTAAACCAGTGTATGTAAAAATTAAGAAATTAAAATATAAACTCTTCATATAAACAAATATTCGTTAATGTGTGTTGCATACCTGAATGATTTTAGGGAAAATTAATTAATTATTCTTCTTAATATTCTAAGAGTAAGGAAAACTGATTAGTTAAACCAGTGTATGTAAAAATCAAGAAATGAAAATATAAACTCTTTAGATAAACAAATATTCGTTAAGGTGTGTTGCATACCTGAATGACTTTAGAGAAAATTAATTAATTAGTTTTCTTAATATTTTAAGTGTAAGGAAAACTGATTAGTTAAACCGATGTATGCAAATAAATAAAATATAATAAAATATTAACTCTTTATATAAGAAGTCATGTCTTAACTTATGTTGCGAATCTGTATAATTTTAGTGAAAATTAATGAATAATTTTTTTTTAATATTTATAGTAAGGAAAATGAAGCACAATTCTACAATAATAAAAAAACTGATTAGTTAAACCAATAAAGTATTAAGTATCACCATCTCAGTTCTATAATGTTCAATTACAAATAGTAATATTAAAATTATTTATTATTAATTTTTTACATTAATGGCGTTTTTCCTAGGACTTTTGTTTTGCAATAGTCGAAGTACACTATTCACTATGAAGAGTCCATAGATTGCCCGGATACTCTTGTAGAGATTGACGAATCAGTAGAAGTCCTTAATGCTATGCATTGTGTTCGTGGGGGCTAAAATGGTTTCTGATACCCAATGTATTGTGCATACTGTTTAGCCTTTACCTCGTAAGTGTTAACGCTACAACCCTGGTACTCTTGATAAGTGGTAGGCCTACAATTCTTCAAGTCTCTTGGGTAGGGAATATTTTGTAGACTATCTGAACGCCAGCAACAATATTTAAAACCTTATAGGTAAGGCTTTGAATAATGAGTAAGGTAGTCTAGTAACCGACTGGAATACTTTATACAGTATTTATTCTGTTAATTTTATATCATGAAATATTCAGAAGCCCATCCGTTACATAATTTTTTCCTCTTTCTCCCTAGTCTGTCTCACGAAGCAATCTTAGACGTCGTCAGGAAAAAGGATCGGGAACTTCTGATTTTATCCAAGGTAAGTGTGATGTGGCCAACTTGAATATTTAATTTGATTTAGTTTATAAGTTTGTCGATGTCATTTGTGAGATTTGGAAACGGGAGTGGGTCACTGGGGTGACGATTAAACTCCCCCGCCCGTAAGAAAACAAGGATAACCTTGCCAGTGTTAGGCTAGGTGAATGTGGTTAGGTCAGGTTTCCTCCTTGTATTCTACTGGTGTTGCCTTGTATCCTAAGTTAGGTTAGGGTGCCAGTATGGGTAAAAGCTTTCGCAATAAGCAGTTAGGGAAGACACTACACCCTAGATTGGATTAGAGAGGTGTGGTTAGGTTAGATTGCAACCTTGCTATGACTAGGTTAAGTTAGGTGGATGTGGCTAGGTAAGGTTACCTCCCTGTCTTTTACTGGTGTGCACTGTTGTCCTTAGTTAGGTTAGGGTGTCAGTGTGGGTGAAATCTTTCGCAATAAGCATTTTGGGATGATTCTGGGCCCTATATTGGGTTAGGTGGATGTAGTTAGGTTAGATTGCAATATTGCCAGGATTAGGTTAGATTAGGTAGATGTGGTTAGGTTAGGTTCCATCTCTGCATTTTACGATTGTACCCTGGTGTCCTAAGTGAGGTTAGGGTTTCATTGTGGGTTAAAGCTTTTGCAATAAGCAGTTAGGAAGACCCTGTACCCTAGATTGGGTTTGGTGGATGTAACTAGGTTAGATTTTATCCACAGATTTTCCACCCTTATTTGATATACTCCAACGGGGTCCTGTATCTCTGGAGGTACTTAATTACGACTGATGGAAAAAATTATAATATCCTGAACTTTAAAAAAAAAAATTATAGAGTATTCTGATTCATCACAGGTTTTAATTAATTTTATCATATTTTTACTTAATCTTTTTAATCCCTTCTTATCTCACATTTGAAAGTTAATGTATAAAGTGGTGTGATTGGTGTTATAGGTTGAGATTATACCAAATGGTATGGGGGTAAAGATACAGTGTTGAATGACCTTTAATACCCCAAAGGCCTAAATTTTGTAATCTTGTCTTTAATTACTCTTGATACAAAGGTCAGATCCGTTCAAAATACAAACTATAAAATCATAAATCTTATCATGATGTCGTTACTCTAGCCCCTGTCTGAGGTGTAATTTTTCCATTTATACAGATCTACAGAGAGAGAGAGAGAGAGAGAGAGAGAGAGAGAGAGAGAGAGAGAACAGTTCAATATAATTTCTTTAGGCATATAGCAGATCAATATATTTCACAATGGAAAAAGTGAATTAGAACTTTTGCTTTTACCAAAGAAACAATTTATTGCAATGTTTTGTTCATTTTGGTGACTCAACAAAAGAAATCTTCTTATATTAGCGTACTTTTCCCAATTTTTGTATGGGGGTAAGCACAGTTGCCTTCTTTTTGAAGGACTTTGCTTTAGCTTTGAGGTAGACCGTAGTCCCGATCGGCTGCCTTGCCTGACATCGCTTTAGATTCCGGTAGCGTACGTTCATGTATTGTACTCTTCACCAGCGTCCTTCCTCCCAGCAGCGAGGAGTCCTTGCAAGGTTTAGGTCAACAGTTCGAGATGTGTGAGGTGTCTTTTATGTGTTTATAAGGTTTTGGAGTGGCTTTGTTTGTGTGTGTGTTAGTCTGTAACGCCCATTTGCTTTAAGCAAAACTATCCGTCGATAACAAACACTTTAAAAAACCGTAATTTTAATCAGAAATTCTCCGTAAAAATATTGTTCTCAGCCGTATTTCAGTAAAATCCAGGCGACCGTTATTTTTACCCTTCTTTGTTATCATCTTTTACGTGGTTGGTTTAAAGGTTTAAATGTCGCTCATGAATGGCAGAGGCAAGGGACAGTGACATTGCCCTAGCAATCACGACAATGCCCTAGAGACTGCCCATATATTATATGATCAGCGCCCAAGCCTCCTCTCCACCCAAACTAGGACCAGGGAGGGCCAGGCAGTGGCTGCTGATGACTCAGCAGATAGACCTATAGGCTCCCCCAAACCCCCCAACCTTAGCTCACAAGGATGGTAAGGATGCAGACACTAATGGCACTAACGAGTCTGAGCGGGACTCGAATCCCCGACTGGCAAACACCAGGCAGGGACGTTACCAATCAGGCCACAGCAACCCGTACTATCATTCCTTAACGTCAATATATCCGTTTTTGAAACAGCAAATGTCTGGCAACATTTATTTCAGGATTTTTACGGTAATTTTTACGCCAAATTTTTAAGCGTATATAATCCTGAGGTGTCTATGACTCTTTCAACAGACGCCATTTAGGAACTTTAATACCATCAGTCCCAAGTTCACGAGAGTCTGATGTTCATTCGTAAT
>NC_090727.1:57420058-57425058 GCF_036898095.1 Palaemon carinicauda | reverse complement strand
GAGAGAGAGAGAGAGAGAGAGAGAGAGAGAGAGAGAGAGAGAGAGAGAGAGAGAGAGAGAGAGAGAGAGGGAGAAGAATATCTGTCGATATTATTATTATTATTATTATTATTATTATTATTATTATTATTATTATTATTATTATTATTATTTGTTAAGCTACAGCCCTAGTTGGGAAAATTGGATTTTATAAGCCCAAGACTCCAACAGGGAAAATAGCCCAGTGAGGATATGAACTAAGGAAATAATAAGTATAGTGTACCTTCAAACTTTGAATAATAATGCTATTATTTTTATAATCACACGCAATTGGTAACTGCATACCCATTTCAGAGAGAGAGAGAGAGAGAGAGAGAGAGAGAGAGAGAGAGAGAGAGAGAGAGTGAGAGAATAACAGTCGATGGATATGCTTTTGATAATGATGCAATCATACTTATAAACATGCAATTGGTAACTGAATATCCATTGGAGAGAGAGAGGAGAGAGAGAGAGAGAGAGAGAGAGAGAGAGAGAGAGAGAGAGAGAGAGAGAGAATATATATGCAAATAGATATGCTTTTGATAGTGATGTAATCATCCTTATTAACAAGGAATTGGTAACTGAATATCCATTGGAGAGAGAGAGAGAGAGAGAGAGAGAGAGAGAGAGAGAGAGAGAGAGAGAGAGAGAGAGAGAGAGAGAGAGAGAGAGAATAGCTGTAGATGGATATGCTTTTGATACTATCATCCTTATAAACATGCAATTGGTAACTGAATACCCATTGGAGAGAGAGAGAGAGAGAGAGAGAGAGAGAGAGAGAGAGAGAGAGAGAGAGAGAGAGAGAGAGAGAGAGAGAGAGAATATATATGTAAATAGATATGCTTTTGATATTAATGTAATGATCCTTATTAACAAGGAATTGGTAACTGAATTCCCATTGGAGAGAGAGAGAGAGAGAGAGAGAGAGAGAGAGAGAGAGAGAGAGAGAGAGAGAGAGAGAATATTTGTAAATAGATATGCTTTTGATAGTTATGTAACCATCCTTATTAACAAGGAATTGGTAACTGAATACCCATTGGAGAGAGAGAGAGAGAGAGAGAGAGAGAGAGAGAGAGAGAGAGAGAGAGAGAGGGAGGGAGAGAGAGAGAGAGAGAGAATATATATGTCAATAGATATGCTTTTGATAGTGATGTAATCATCCTTATTAACAAGGAATTGGTAACTGCATACCCATTGAAGAGAGAGAGAGAGAGAGAGAGAGAGAGAGAGAGAGAGAGAGAGAGAGAGAATATATATGTAAATAGATATGCTTTTGATAGTGATGTAATCATCTTTATTAACAAGGAATTGGTAACTGGATACCCATTGGAGAGAGAGAGAGAGAGAGAGAGAGAGAGAGAGAGAGAGAATAGCTGTAGATGGATATGCTTTTGATACTATCATCCTTATAAACAAGGTATGTAATTAAATACACTCTCTTAATCAAATAATCTCCAAGATGGCGGCCTCCCTGAATACAACAACACAAGGATGATATTGATATGCAAACAGAATCTCTCTCTCTCGTTGAAGCACTTTGTAAATTGCAAAATAAACTCCGCCTCTCTAGGTATGCATACCCCGCTTGAATGCGTATGCGTTGCATGAGATATTGCATACCCTAAGATTGAATTATCCTGCCACCCTAGAGGTCCAAGGATACATAGCACGATGAGGAGGAGAGTTTCGTGAAATGTACATCACATGTTGGGACGTTGCGAAAGACAATGTTTTCGGTTTCTAGAGTGATGTATATATGGTATTACCTTCGCCAACGATGGTGGAAGGAGGTTATGTTTGTATGTTTGTTTGTGTGTGTATGTTTGTTTGTGAACAGCTTTTTGGTCATATTTCTTCGGCTTCTTAAGTGAGATGTTTATTATATCATCCCCGCCAACGAAGATAGAAGGTGGTTATATTTTACCCTCTGTATGTTTGTTTGTGTGTGTGTGTTTATTTGTGAACAGCTTCCTAGCCACAATTTTAATCGTGGATTAATGAAAATTGCAGGGATTAACTATTAGCTAAAAAACTGGAAATTATTAAATTCTGGAAGGTCAAGGTCAAAGGTCAAAGGTCAAAGTCACGGTCAAGCAAAATGTCCAATTCACATAATCAGCCTCAAGTTTGGATATAGTTGTCACAGAGACTTCAAAATTGGTTCATATTTGAGTGTATGAAAATGCACGCCAGTTAATACATGTTAAGATCAAAGGTCAAGGTCAATGTTGAGCAAAATGCCGAGAAATAAGCTGCCATGGCGGAGGTTTGTGCTCTACTGAGTGCTTCTCTAGTTAATGATTTTCTTACATTTAATTTGTTATGTCAGGTCCATCTAGTAGATATGATTTTACTCTTTCGTGAGAAATATTTTATTTAGAGACATTCATATTTAAAAATTGATTTATTTCATTAGTCTTTATCATAATTTCAGAGTTAGTTTCATGAAATATACTACATTCCTTATATATAAATTTTTCTATCATTATTACTATTTTTGGCTAAGCTACAACCCTATTTGGAAAAGCAGGATGCTATGAGACCAGGGGCCCCTAGAGGAAAAATCTTTTTATTGGAAGCGATTGCAGGACATTAAGAAAATAAATGGTCGAAATTCTTATGGAAAACGGGTTACTTAGTATATTTGATGATACAAGAAAATGTTTATACGCAGAAGTGGTACAAAGGAAGAGAGGGATGTTTCCAAAAGGGTTGGATAGATGGAGTGAATTACTTTTTTGAAAAGAAGGGACTGGATATATATATATATATATATATATATGTGTGTGTGTGTGTGTGTGTGTGTGTGTGTGTATATATGTGTGTATATTTATGTATATATATATATATATATATATATATATATAAATATATATATATATATATCTGTATATATATATATGTAAACATACATATATATAGATATATATATATATATATATATATATATATATATTCATTTATGTACATATATATATATATATATATATATATATATATATATATATAAATATGTATATATATACGTATGTATGATTTTGTGTATATAAATGTATATATATATATAATATATATAATGTATATATATATATATATATATATATATATATATATATACCTGTACATATATATATGTATATATATATATATATATATATATATATATATATATAATATGTGTCTATCCAATCAGATATGAAAAAATCAGGTAAATCAAACCGCTGAATAGAGAAAGACTCATGAAAAATAAAACTATAATAACCCCAGTTACACATTTTTTGCAGTTTTCAATTAATCCGAAGCAATTGAAAGACTCCAATCAAAATGTAATACACATTTTCCCTAACAATCAAATATAAGTTAACTATGTATGACATCCGGGGCTTCATAAACCCTGCCAGATGCCCAATAAGTTATGATATTTATATTCCAATAACCGTTTCAGAAGAGAGTAAATATCACACCCTCCGAATCCATTTGTTTCAGTGTCCAAAGGGCAATATATCCATCTATCTATCTCTCCAACGATCTGTCTATATGACCTTTTCTTCCATTTCCATGTTCACCAATTCCAGGAGCTGTTGTATGATTTCCGTATCGAGGTATGTGCGTACGTATAGTTTTCTTTTTACTATACAAGCTCCCACGAAACATTCAAATGATTGAAGACATTTAAGGCTTCAAGAGGAAACTGAAGACTTTCTTATTTCATGAGTCTTTTGTATATGATAAGCTCCCATGAAACATTCGAATCATTGAAGACATTAAGGCTTTCAAGAGGAAACTGAAGACTTTCTTATTTCATGAGTCTTTTGCATATGATAAGCTCCCACGAAACATTCGAATGATTGAAGACATTAAGGCTTTCAAGAGGAAACTGAAGACTTTCTTATTTCATGAGTCTTTTGTATATGATAAGATCCCACGAAACATTCGAATGATTGAAGACATTAAGCCTTTCAAGAGGATACTGAAGACTTTCTTATTTCATGAGTCTTTTGTTTATAATAAGCTCCACGAAACATTCGAATGATTGAAGACATTTAAAGCTTTCAAGAGGAAACTGAAGACTTTCTTATTTCATGAGTCTTTTGTATATAACAAGCTCCCACGAAACATTCGAATGATTGAAGACATTAAGGCTTTCAAGAGGAAACTGAAGACTTTCTTATTTCATGAGTCTTTTGACAGTGACGATTTAACAAGAGATGAACAATACGTAATCTGAAAAGATAAATACTCTGAACGAACAAAATAAAACGACAGTGGAGGTCCTGTGGAGAGTGGGGTTCCCCTGCTGTATGGGACCGGAAAAGCAGCCATCCAAGTAAAGTAAGTATTATAATATGCATTGTTTTGCAACCTTCGCCTGATGCATTCACCCCTCTCGTCGTTTGTTTGTTTGTGAGTAACTCTACACATTAACTAGTGTACAGATATTGATCAAAGTTGGTAGTCATGTTGGGTATGATCCAAGAATGAATCTGTAATATTCTGGATAAAGTTGTTCATAAGTATTTTTATAGTTTATATATAAAATATCTGTTTTAATGTTATGTTTTTAAGATATTTTATTTTAATTTTCATTACTTCATATATCGTTTATTTATTTCCTTATTTCCTTTCCTCGCTGGGGTATTTTTCCCTGTTGGAGCTCTTGGGCTTATAGCATCTTGCTTTTCTAACTAGGGTTGTAGCTTAGGATAATAATAATAATAATAATAATAATGATAATAATAATAATAATAATAATAATAATAATAATAATAATAATAATAATAATAATAATAATAATAATAATAAAAAGTGCGCAAAAGTACTGTGGAAATTATTGCAATTTTAAGTAAAGGGCAAATATTTTCTCAGTATTTTTTTTTTTATTGTGAACAACATTACGCCAAAACTATTGAACCAATTTCAACGAAACTTGGTGAACCTGTGGGGTATGACCGAAGGACAAATCCAGTACACTTTGAAGAAAA
>NC_090727.1:57405058-57417558 GCF_036898095.1 Palaemon carinicauda | reverse complement strand
ATATATGAAATATTTTCTTTTGACGTTGGTAATAGTTTATATATGACATATCTATTTTGACATTACTGTTTTTAGAACGATTATTTGTTAATTTGTTCCCATCATTTTTTATTTCCTTATTTTCTTTCCTCACTGAGCTATTTTTCCCTATTGGAGCCTTTGGGCTTATAGCATCTTGTTTTTCCAACTAGGGTTGTAGCTTGGCTAGTAATAATAATAATAATAATAATAATAATGATAATAATTATAATAATAATAATATTGACGTTAAGGGCCTCGGTTAGATTTCGCCAGTCGTCTCTATCTTGAGCTTTTAATTCAATATTTCTCCATTCAGCATCTCCTACTTCATGATTCATAGTGCTCAGTCATGTAGGCATTGGTCGTCCAACTCTTCTAGTGCCTTGTGGAGCCCAGCTAAACGTTTGGTGAACTAATCTCTCTTGGGGAGTGCGAAGAGCATACCCAAACCATCTCCATCTACCACTCCCCCTTGCTCTCATCCACATTATTATTTTTATTATTATTACTAGCCAAGCTACAACCCTAGTTGGAAAAGCAAGATGATATAAGCACAAAGGCTCCAGCAGGGAAAAATAGCCCAGTGAGGAAAGTAAATTAGGAAATAAATAAATGATGAGTACAAATTATCTATAAATCATTCTGCAAACAGTAGCAACGTCAAAGCAGATATGTCATATATAAACTATAAAAAGGCTTATGTCAGCCTGTTCAACATAAATACATTTGCTGCAACTTTGAACTTTTGAAGTTCTACTGATTCAACTACCCGATTAGGAAAATCATTCCACAACTTGGTCACAGCTGGAATAAAACTTCTAGAATACTGTGTAGTATTTAACCTCATGGTGGAGAAGGCCTGCCACTCTAGTAATCTCTCATATAGTTTCATTTCTAATGCAGCCATGTCATTTAACTCCCAATGTTATTTAGAACATAATATTCATAACAATGTATTTGTTTTCACTTAAAATGTTCTAGATCAGTGTGATAAATTTCAAATTTTCAAAAATTATATTTGAAATTTCTATCACCTGTTACCATAACCGCATATATTTTTTCTCTCCAGAAAGTTTTAAATTTATATATAATCCATTCAATTAAAAAAAACTCGAGTATAATACTCATACAAATATATTAATTTGCACTTGAAATACTTCCAAATCACTATGATAAATCTAACACCATTAAAACTTATAGAAGTAATTTCTCAAGAAACTTATAACTTCTTTTACCTTTAACAATAATTACACATATAGCCTCTGTACCATGGTCTTCCTCTGTCCTGGGTTAGAGTTCTCTTGCTTGAGGGTACACTCGGGCACACTGTTCTTTCTTATATCTTATTTCTCTTCCTTTTGTTTTGTTGAAGTTTTTATAGTTTATAAAGTGATATCTATTTTAATATTGTTGCTCTTCCTAAAATATTTTATTTTTCCTTGTTCCCTTTCCTCACTGAGCTATTTTCCCTGTTGGAGCCCCTGGGCTTATAGCATCCTGCTTTTCCAACTAGGGTTGTAGCTTAGCAAGTAATAATAATAATAATAATAATAATAATAATAATAATAATAATAATAATAATAATAATAATAATAATAATAATAATAATAATAATAATAATAATAGAAATTTAGATTTATCTATTATCTTTTCTATAAAAAAAATCTAATACTTAATCAGTTTAGTCTGTAGCATAACACTGATAAGAATGTATTTATTTTCAGTTAAGGTATTCCATATCACTATGATAAATTTTAAGTTATTAAAACATCCTTAACTTCTACCACTTGTAACCATATTTGCATATATTTTGTTCACTAAATAGTTTTATATTTATCTATAACTCTTTCTATAACAAAATCGAATATTTTGTTTAATTCATCCGTAGCATAATATTCATAAGAATGTGTTTATTTTCACTTGAAATACTTCCAGGTCACTATGATAAATCCATCGTTTATTTAAGAATGTGTTTAT
Organism: Palaemon carinicauda; assembly: GCF_036898095.1. NCBI lineage: Eukaryota > Metazoa > Arthropoda > Malacostraca > Decapoda > Palaemonidae > Palaemon > Palaemon carinicauda. Next base: position 57,415,560 of record NC_090727.1, on the reverse strand, counting down.
TTTTAACATGAAATACTTCCAGATCACTATGATAAATCCATCGTTTATTTAAAAATGTGTTTATTTTCACTTGAACTACTTCCAGATCACTATGATAAATCCATCGTTTATTTAAGAATGTGTTTATTTTTCACATGAAATACTTTCAGATCACTATGAGAAATCCATCGTTTATTTAAGAATGTGTTTATTTTTCACATGAAATACTTTCAGATCACTGTGATAAATCCATCGTTTATTTAAGAATGTGTTTATTTTTCACATGAAATAATTTCAGATCACTATGATAAATCCATCGTTTATTTAAGAATGTGTTTATTTTCACTTGAAATACTTCCACATCACTATGATAAATCCATTGTTTATTAAAACACGTATGCTTAATTTATTGATAAATTCGAAACATCAATCATATGTAAACACAATCGTATATATTTTCCTCACAAGGAATTTTAGTTTTATCTATAATAAAATCAATATCAAACTTGAATATTCTATTTACCTAGACTGTAACATAACATTTATAATGAAGATAATTCCAGATCCATGCACTGTTAAAAAAAAAAAAAAAAAAAAAAAAGTAATTTTAGTTTGAAATTTTCCGTATAAATATACTGTTCTCAACCGTATTTCAGTAAAATACAGGCGACCGTAATTTTACCTTACTTTGTCATTATCCTTCACGGGTTGGTGACCGTAATATCACTCCTTTACGTCAATATAACCGTTTTTAAAATGGTAGAAAATCTCCGCATAAATATACTGTTCTCAACCGTATTTCAGGAAAATACAGGCGACCGTATTTTTACCTTACTTTGTTATGGTCTTTTACGAGTTGGCGACCGTAATATCACTCCTTTACGTCGATATAACTGTTTTTAAAATGGTAAAAAAATCTCCGCAAAAATATACTGTTCTCAACCGCATTTCAGTAAAATACAGGCGACCGTAATTTTACCATACTTTGTTATTATCTTTTACGGGTTGGTGACCGTAATATCACTCCTTTACGTCAATATATCTGTTTTTAAAATGGTAAAAAAATCTCCGCAAAAATATAATGTTCTCAACCGTATTTCAGTAAAATACAGGCGACCGTAATTTAACCTTACTTTGTTATGATCTTTTACGATTCGGTGACTGTAATATTACTCCTTTACGTTAACATAACCGTTCTAAAAACGGTAGAAATCCTGGAATAAATGTAGCCTGACATTTAGCGTTTTTTTTAATGCCATTTCTTAAGTGTTTATAAGGAAAATTCTCCCAGATCCTTATGATGAATTAATCATTTTTAAAACCTTGCATTCGTATCTGCATACGAAACTCGGAACGTCAATAACAAGTCTAACTACCTGTACCAATGGTCCAGTATGTGACCTTCGGGAATGTCAGTGACATTTGCAGAGCAGTCGAAGCTGTCAATAAGCGGAATGACATTAGGAGACTTAAATTATAAGGTTCGCAATAGATGATTACCACATTTGGCAGTGACAAATTGCAAAGGGAATAACACTCTCTCTCTCTCTCTCTCTCTCTCTCTCTCTCTCTCTCTCTCTCTCTCTTATAGATTAGAGAGAGAGAGAGAGAGAGAGAGAGAGAGAAAGAGAGTATTTGCATATTTGAACTAAAACAAAAACTGCTTAGATGGAATGAAAGAGTTTAAGAAGGAAGTTTCACTTGGAGAGAGAGAGAGAGAGAGAGAGAGAGAGAGGAGAGAGAGAGAGTATTTGCATATATGAACTAAAACAAGAACTACATAGATGAAAGGAAAGACTTTAGGAAAGTAGTTTCACTTTGAGAGAGAGAGAGAGAGAGAGAGAGAGAGAGAGAGAATTTGCATATTTGAACTAAAACAAAAACTGCATAGATGGAAAGAAAGGGTTTAGGAAGGTATTTTCACTTCATGGTGAGAGAGAGAGAGAGAGAGAGAGAGAGAGAGAGAGTATTTGCATATTTTAACTAAAACAAAAACTGCATAGATGGAAAGAAAGGGTTTAAGGAAGGTATTTACACTTCAAAAAAAAGAGAGAGAGAGAGAGAGAGAGAGGAGAGAGAGAGAAATTATTTGCATATTTGAACTATAACAAAAATTGCATAGATGGAAAGAAATAGTTTAAGAATGTAGTTTCATTTTAAGAGAGAGAGAGAGAGAGAGAGAGAGAGAGAGAGAGAGAGAGAGAGTATTTGCATATGTAAACTAAAACAAAAACTGCATAGATGGAAGGAAAGGGTTTAGGAAGGTGTTTTCACTTCAAGTGAGAGAGAGAGAGAGAGAGAGAGAGAGAGAGAGTATTTGCATTTATGAACTAAACAAGAACTACATAGAATGAAAGGAAAGACTTTAGGAAAGGTAATTTCACTTTGAGAGAGAGAGAGAGAGAGAGAGAGAGAGAGAGAGAGAGAGAAGTGAGTTAACTAACAGATTAATTATATTGCTTTATTCGTTTTAGTTCAAAATTGGCTGAGATCGACAAATCTCTTGATTAGTAATTTAAAGAAAATCAATGTATTATATAACAAAATTAGAACCTATGTCAACTATTTTAGTAAAACAACGGTCATGCTTCAGTATATTGATACTGAAGCATATAACCTATGTAATAAAGAGCAAGTGTCCTGCTATATATGTATGTATATATATATATATATATATATATATAGATAGATAGATAGATAGATAGATAGATATAGATATATGTATGTATATATATGTGAATATATATATACAGTACATGTATATACACTACACACACACATATATATATACATATATATTATATATATATATATATATTTAAATCTGTTAATAGTTTATATATTACATGTGGGTTTTGATGTTGTTACCGGTTTTAAAATGATTTATTGTTAATTTGTTCTCATCATTTATTTATTTCCTTATTTCCTTTCCTCACTGGGCTATTTTTCCCTATCAGAGCTTTGGGCTTATAGCATCTTGCCTTTCCAACTAGGGTTGTATCTTGGCTAGTAATAACGATTATAATAATATATATGTATATATATATATATATATATACATGTTTATATATGTATATATATATATATATATATATGTATATATACACGCATATACACATATATATGTATGTATATATATATATATATATATGCATACATATCTTTCCAGTCACGCTTAACGGCATTGCCAGAAGTATAACTACTCGGTCTCTCCTCGTTCCTCTGATAGGGGGAATGGGAGTAGCCATACCCTGGTGAGAGGGATTATACTAAGGAAAGGGGGGAAGACGGTGAGAAGGATTGAATCAGTTCGTGTGTGTGTGTGTATGTGTCCATATCCAAATATTTACCCTTTATTTTAGACGGGTCACGTACACTAGCTTCCATATAATCTAAAAAGAAGTGTGATGATATTCTCCTACCTGTGGGGAAGACTTCATGCAGGTATTGGTCGCTGGTATTCCCCTACCTGTGGGAAAGACCTCATGAAGGTAATGGTTGCTGGTATTCCCCTACCTGTGGGAAAGACCTCATGCAGGTAACGGTTGCTGGTATTCCCCTACCTGTGGGAAGGACCTCATGCAGGTAACGGTTGCTGGTATTCCCCTACCTGTGTGGAAGGACCTCATGCAGGTAACGGTTGCTGGTATTCCCCTACCTGTGGGAAAGACCTCATGCAGGTAACGGTTGCTGGTATTCCCCTACCTGTGGGAAGGACCTCATGCAGGTAACGGTTGCTGGTATTCCCCTACCTGTGGGAAGGACCTCATGCAGGTAACGGTTGCTGGTATTCCCCTACCTGTGGGAAGGACCTCATGCAGGTAACGGTTGCTGGTATTCCCCTAACCTGTGGGAAGGACCTCATGCAGGTAACGGTTGCTGGTATTCCCCTACCTGTGGGAAGGACCTCATGCAGGTAACGGTTGCTGGTATTCCCCTACCTGTGGGGAAGACCTCATGCAGGTAACGGTTGCTGGTATTCCCTTACCTGTGGAAAGACCTCATGCAGGTAACGGTTGCTGGTATTCCCCTACCTGTGGGGAAGACCTCATGCAGGTAACGGTTGCTGGTATTCCCCTACCTGTGGGAAAGACCTCATGCAGGTAACGGTTGCTGGTATTCCCCTACCTGTGGGAAAGACCTCATGCAGGTAACGGTTGCTGGTATTCCCCTACCTGTGGGGAAGACCTCATGCAGGTAACGGTTGCTGGTATTCCCCTACCTGTGGGAAAGACCTCATGCAGGTAACGGTTGCTGGTAATCCCCTACCTGTGGGGAAGACTTCATACAGGTAACGGGTGCTTGTCATCCAGTGTTCGTTTTGCATAAAGAATTTTCTATTACTGACTTCGGGCTAAAGCGATGTTTCCAGTCAGTTAGTCGACTGCGTTTCATTCCAGGGTTTTCGAAAATACATTTTCCTTTTCTAGAGGCGTCGAAAATGCCATCAGTCGTACTGTAGTTCCTATCTCCTATCTGGCTTTTATATTCTTCTATATATTTCGAAATATTTAGAAGAGTTGGAAGACCAAGGCTTACATGGATGAGTACTATGATACGTGAAGTGTGAGATGATGACTGGAGAAATCCAACCGAGGCCCTTTGCGTCGATAGGCGTAAGTTGAAAAGCAATCACTGTGTTGTAGTTGCTATCTGGCTTTTATGTTCTTCTATATATTTCGAAATATATAGAAGAGTTGGAAGGCTAGGCCTACATGGATGAGACTTATGAAACGTGAAGTGTGAGATGATGAGTAGAGTAGTGTTGAATTAAAAGCTCAAGATAGGGACGACTGGCGAAATCTAGCCGAGGCCCTTTGCGTCAATAGGCATAAGTCGAATTGCAATCACTCTACTGTAGTTCCTGTCTCCTATCTGGCTTTTATATTCTTCTATATATTTCGTAATATATAGGAGAGTTGGAAGACCAAGGCCTATATGGATGAGAGTTATGAAACATTAAGTGTGAGATGATGATTGAAGAAGTGTTGAGTTAAAAGCTCAAGATAGGGGACGACTGGCGAAATCTAACCGAGGCCCTTTGCGTCGATAGTCGTAAGTCGAATTGCAATCACTCTACTGTAGTTCGTATCTGGCTTTTATATTCTTCTATATATTTCGAAATATATAGGAGAGTTGCAAGACCAAGGCCTACATGGATGAGTACTATGCATCGTGAAGTGTGAGATGATGAGTGGAGAAGTGTTGAATATTAAAACCTCAAGACAGGGACGACTGGTGGAATCTAACCGAGGCCCTTTGCGTCAATAGGCGTAAGTCGAATTGCAATCACTACTGTAGTTCTATCTGGCTTTTATATTCTTCTATATATTTCGAAATATATAGGAGAGTTGGAAGACCAAGGCCTACATGGATGAGTACTATGAAACGTGAAATGTGAGATGATGACTGAAGAAGTGTTGAATTAAAAGCTCAAGGTAGGGACGACTGGCGGAATCTAACCGAGGCCCTTTGCGTCAATAGGCGTAAGTCGAATTGCAATCACTCTACTGTAGTTCCTGTCTCCTACCTGGTTTTTATATTCTTCTATATATTTCGAATTAAATCGAAGAGTTGCAAGACCAAGGTCTACATGGGTGAGTACTGCAACGTGAAGTGTGAGATGATGATGGGAGAAGTGTTGAATTAAAAGCTCAAGGTAGGGGACGACTGGCGAAATCCAACCGAGGCCCTTTGCGTCAATACGCGTAAGACGGTAAATATAGCCATGGAACGTTTGACAGCAATCGGAATATTTCCTTCGATAGAATAGTTCGCTTCAAGCTAGATTCCAATATGACTTGTTTCATTGCTTTAAAAATCTGTGTACTTCATTTTACAATCCTTGCAATGTAAGCTAGATGTATCTAGGCGGTACATTTCAGAGTTGTGCTTTTGACATTTCTATTTCTCCGGCACCTTCGTTTACTTAGTTTCATTGTGTATGTTGCATAAGATTTTTCAGAATTCTGACCATCCTTTGCATTCAGATCTTCCCGGATAGTTACTGTACCTAAGAATGCAGTTAATTCTAGTACTCATGCCTTCTCAATTACAAATCTCATTTCTATGTAGTATTCAAGAAGTTTTATTCCAGCTGTGACTAGGTTATGGAATGATCTTCCTAATCAGGTAGTTGAATCGGTGGAACATCAAAATGTAGAACTTGCAGCGAGTGTTTTAATGGTGAACAGGCTGATATAAGTCTCTTTTTTATAGTTTATATATGAAAGATGTTATTTATATCGTTACTGTTCTTTTAATATTGTAATTTATTGTTCATTACTCTTCTTGTAGTTTATTTATTTCCCTATTTTCATTCCTCACTGTGCTATTTTTCCTATTGGAAAACCTTGGGCTTATAGCATCCTGGTTTTCCGACTAGGATTGTAGCTTAGCTAATAATAATAATAATAATAATAATAATAATAATAATAAAATACATTTATACATTTATACATTTTATACATACATACATATATATATATATATATATATACATATGTGTGTGTGTGTATATATATATATATATATATACACATATAAAGTTGTTGTAATACGAAATATTTTTTAATCTTGATACTTCTTCTAGCTTACTTTCAAGGAACACATTTTCTCCGGATATAAATTTTTTCTCTGTTTAGTTATAATATGCAAATGTAGTAAGTTTTCCTCCCCAACTTAAAAAGGGGCAGGTAATCTAATTATAGGAAATGACCTTTGATAGCTTTACTTGTTAAAAGATCCGCGGGATAATCGACGAAAATATATTATACGAGCGATATTTGTTGATGGTAATATCGAAAGAGGTTTTGGGATACAAAGGAAGGAAAATATTTTCCTCTGAAAATTTTAAAATTGGGAATCGGAAGGGGGGGTTCATAATGATTTAGAGAGAGAGAGAGAGAGAGAGAGAGAGAGAGAGAGAGAGGAGAGAAGAATGAAAAATATTAGAAAATATTATACTTGTATTTGGGAACTAACAGTAAATGAAAAGTGTATAAGTATGTTTGCTTACGTTTTATGGGTTTGTATGTTTAACAGAGAGAGAGAGAGAGAGAGAGAGAGAGAGAGAGAGAGAGAGAATATTGAACTTGTAAGTATTTGGGAGCTAACAGTAAATGAAAAGTGTATAAGTATGTTTGCTTACGTTTATGTGTTTGTATGTTTAAGGGAGAGAGAGAGAGAGAGAGAGAGGAGAGAGAGAGAGAGAAAAAAAAAATATATATATATTAGAAAACAATGAACTTGTAAGTATTTGGGAACAAACAGTAAATGAAAAGTGTAAAAGTATGTTAGCCTATGTTTGTGTGTTTGTATGTTTAACAGAGAGAGAGAGAGAGAGAGAGAGAGAGAGAGGAATGAAAAATTTTAGGAAATATTGTACTTGTTAGTATTTGGGAACTAACAGTAAATGAAAAGTGTATATGTATGTTTGCTTACGTTTGTGTGTTTGTATGTTCAACAGAGAGAGAGAGAGAGAGAGAGAGAGAGAGAGAGAGAGATAATTATCAGGAGTGAAATGGGGTTATAGTTTTGCAGCCAACTCTGATATTATATGTGATTTTAATTCATCCATTATTATAATTTATGAATACCGATTTTTTTTTTTTAAGGAAATCTCGCAGAAGAAATATCTGTAATTATTGATATACTTGGCCAGCCAAAGGACCCATTAACTCTCTAACGGTAGCACCACCCGTTGAGATACTACCACTAGAGAGATTTTGGGTTCTTTGACTGGCCAGATAGTACTCCATTGGAGCCCTCTCTGGTCACGGCTCACTTTTACCTTGCTTACACATACACTGAATAGCCTGACCTTATTTTTACACATTCTTCTATTTCCTCATACACCTGACAACACTAACATTACCGAAAAATTATTTTTCATGCAGTTAACTACTGCACTGTATTTGTTCAGTGGCTACTTTCCTTTTATTAAGGGTAGAGGAAACTCCCTACCTTTGGTAAGCAGCTCTTGTAGGAGAAGGACATTCCAAAATCAAACCATTGTTCACTAGTCTTAGGTATTGCTATGGTCTCTGTATTATGGTATTCCACTGTCTTTGATACAGTTCTCTTGCTTGAGAGTACACTCAGGCACACGATTCTATGTTCTCTATGTCCTCTCCTCGCTGGGCTATTTAACCTGTTTGAACCATTGGGATTATAGCATTCTGCTTTTCCATCTAGGGTTGTAGCTTAGCTATTAACAATGATAATAATAATAATAATAATAATCATCATCATCATCATAATAATAATAATAATAATAATAATAATAATAATAATAATAATAATAATAATAATAATAACAACAACAAAGATAAAATAATAATAATGATAATGATAATAATAATAACAATAATAATAATAATAATAATAATAATAATAATAATGATAATAATAATAATAATAATAATCATCATCATAATGATAATGATAATGATAATGATAATGATAATGATAACAATAACAACAACAAAAATAATAATAATAATAATAATAATAATAATAATAATAATAATAATAATAATATATTTTTCAAGAAAACCAAAGAAGTAAAACTATTAAAATTTTAATCAAATTATCTCTAAATAATATAAATCTAGCAACATTGTTCAAAGCGGAAAGGGAAAAACCGCTGTAGGGATGGTTATGTACCGTTTGTGTTAAGGCAAACTTGAAAGCTTTTTACCATCAACAATTTTGTGTTTTCTTAGTCGATCTGGTATTTACCTTATAAGCTATCTTGGATTCCTTCAGGGGCATAACGTTCTGGGTTATTAATGGACTGAATTCATAGAATTTATATAACGTGTCATCTTTAATTTTTTTTTTTTTAGTTTGATTACATTTTTATATAAAATGTTGTCTTAATCAATTTTATTTTTTATTATTAATTCTTCTTCTATTAACGTGCTTTTTCTTTCCATTTATTATTATTATTATTATTATTATTATGATTATTATTATTATTATAATTATTATTATTATTATTATTATTATTATTATTATTGAATGCTAAGCTACAACTCTAGTTGGGAAATCAGGCTATAAGCCCAGGGGCCCCAACAGGGAAAATAGCCCAGTGAGGAAAGGAAACAAGGAAAAATAGAATATTTTAAGAACAGTAACATCATTAAAACAAATATTGCCCATATAAACTATAAAAAACTATAAATTAGATACAATAGTGTGCCCGAGTGTACCCTCAAGCAAGAGGTTGCCTTCTTTTTGAAGGACTTTGCTTTGCCTTTAGGGTAGACCGTAGTCCCGATCGGCTGTCCTGCCATTGTTAAAAAATTGGCCTTTGAAAAAAAAAAAAAAAATCCTGGATGAATGTTGCAAAGAATTTACTGTTTTGAAAACGGTTATATTGACGTAAAGGAGTGATGTTACGGTCACCAACCCGTAAGAGATAAAATTAAAGTTGGGGAAAATTACGGTCTCCTGTATTTTACTCAAATACAGTCCAGACTTGCGTTTTTCTTACAAGAATCGGTTACAATATAAGGTCCTGTTCGCATGTGTACCCACATTTATACATTGACTTTATGGTTAGGTATTTTAATTTTGCCCTGCCATATTACTTCCGGTATCAATCTAAAGGCTATGTTCTCAAATATACTAAATCGATTGGGTGATGTTTGGTTTTCGATTTCGTTGTTTTCTCATTTTAGAATTGTGAATTAACTTCATGACAAATAGAATAGCTGGATATATTCACTTTCTAGATATTGAGAACAGTATATTTTTTTAACGGAGAATTTCCTATTAAAATTACGGTTTTTTTAACACTGGGCCTGCCATCGCTTAGACCCCGGTAGCATATGTTCCTGTATTCAGTAATCATATATTATTCTATCTCTTGTTGTTATCATCATATGTCAAAGGTCACTATAAAACATGATAGCTGCACTGTTTAAAAAAAAAAAAGAAAAAAAAAAACTAATTTTAATCAGAAATTCTCCGTAAAAAATATATTGTTCTCAACCGTATTTCAGTAAAATACAGGCGACCGTATTTTTACCTTAATTTTCTATTATTTTTTCACGGGTTTGTGACCGTAATATCACTATTTTACGTTAATGTATCCGTTTTTAAAACGGTAAAAATCCTGGAATAAATATTTCCAGACATTTACCGTTTTTTATGCCAACTTTTAACACTGCCCAAATCTAGTCAAAATTAAATCTTACACATTTATCAATACGTAAGTGGTATTCAGATCTCCCCTTTTCTACATAGCACATCTGATATTTGTAAAATTCATACAGCATTTAGGTCCAACAAATATGTATTGTAATTAACGTAGCTTTTCCTTTAATCTATTTTGATGTTCTTAAAGTGTTTTATTTTTGTTGTTCATTACTTGTTTTTCTGTTTGTTTGTTTGTTTTCTTCCTCACTAGGCTATTTTTCCTTCTAGGAGCCCTTGGGCTATTAGCATCCTGCTTTTGTCAACTAGGTTTGTAACTTATATAGTTTTAATGGTTGATTTTTGTTGTTCATTACTTG
>NC_090727.1:57392558-57400058 GCF_036898095.1 Palaemon carinicauda | reverse complement strand
TTTATAAAAAACAATTAATCATGTTTTTTCATATAAAGTGATATATATTCTTTGGATGTTTAAATTGAAATAGTGTTTAATATATAAAGATTTATGAGATGTTAGACAATATGTTATTGTTTATTGATCTTTGTTTTAACATCTCTCCTATATGATAAAGAACAAGTGCTTGGACACACACACACATATATATAATTTATATACAGTATATATATATATATATATATATACATATATATGTATATATATAATGTATATATATATACCTATATATAAATATATATATGTATATATATATATGCATATATATATATATATATACATACATATATGTATATATATATATATATATATATGTGTGTGTGTGTGTGTGTGTGAATCCAAGCACTTGCTCTTCAATACATAAGAAGGATGTTAGAACAAAAATCAATAAATAATAAAATATCTAAAACTCCTAAGCCTTCGTTCCTCGGGTAAGGAGAGAGGATCTAGTCATACCCTGGTGAGAGAGAGAGGGGTCGCATGTATATGGATTTCTACCTAAATATCAAGTTACTAATTTGTAAATATCCCTTTATTTTCTATTGACTAAGATAAGAAACGCTATATAACTTAAAACTGTACAGTTTTAATTGCTGTAATAAAATGTCGATTACTTTTGATAGATTCTAACGTTAAAAATATACACAGTCTTTTCAAAGCCGGATTCATATTCAGGCAGCGCCGTTTTTCTGCTGACACAGCTCCGGTACAAGGCGTTGAGGTGAAAGGATTTTTGAATAAGCACTGAATAAGGAATTCCTGGGACCTTTTCCAGCGAGTAGCGGCGTGCGTCTGGGAGGGAAAATGTATTAGAAAAATTTATAAATATATTCTCAAACGAATTTTAGTTGGGTATGAAAGGAAAGGGGAAATGAATTGATAAATATTTCTAGTCTATATATATATATATATATATATATATATATATATATATATATGTATGTATACATATATATATATATATATATATATATATATATATATATATATATATATATATATATATATATATATATTCCTAGTCTAAATTATTTTTATTGGAATATGTAAATATATTCTTCAACGATTTTGGTTGAGTATGAAAGAAATAATAGAAAATAAAATCATAAACATTTCTGGTTTAAATGATTATTAAATTATATAAATATATTTTCTAACGAACTTCGTTCCTACAAAAAAAAAGAAAATCACAATAAATATTTCGACTCTTAATAATATTTATTAAAATATATAAATATATTCTCCAACGAATTTTGTTCAATATGAAAAAAACTAAAAAAAAACAAATAAACATCGAATCTAAATAATATTTATTAGAATATATAAATATATTTTACAACGAACTTCAGTTCATATGAAAAAAAAAAAAAAAATAAACATTTCGAATCTAAATATTTATTGAAATATATTTATATATTCTACAACGAACTTCAATTCATATAAAAAAAACTAAAAAAACAAAATATATATATGGATATGTTTTCCAACGAACTTAGCTCAATATGAAAAAAAAACAAAAAAAAAAACAATGCATATCTAAAATATATAAATATATTATCCAACGACCTTCATTCAATATGAAAAAAAAAAAAAACATTTCGAATCTAAATAGTATTTATTAAAATATATAAATATATTCTCCAACGAACTTCGTTCAATATAAAAAAAAATTAAAAAAATAAAGATTCAAATCTAAATAATATTTATCAAAATATATGAATATATTCTCCAACGTACTTGGCTCACTATGAAAAAGTAGAAAAAAGACTAATAAAATCCAGTCTAAATAACATTTGATAAAATATATAAATATATTCCCTAACGAGTTTTATTTGGTATGAAAGAAAAATGGGTAAAAGTTGAATAAATATCTCTAGTTTATATAACATTTATTAAAAGGTTTGAACAGTATTTGTAAAAAATTTATAATAAAAAGTGGCTTTAGATAGAATTTTTTGAAGGTTTTTTATCTGAATTCTTTTCTACCACTAGCAATAGATATTATTATTATTATTATTATCATTATTATCATTATTATTATTATTATTATTATTATTATTATTATTAGCCAAGCGGCAACCCTAGTTGGAAAAAGCAAGTTCTTATAAGCTCAAGGGCTGCAACAGGGAAAAATAGCCCAGTGAGGAAAGGAAACAAGGAAATAAATAGACCATATAAGAGGTTTTCTCCTTACAAAACAACCGTATCTTAAGTCATATCAAATATTCATATAGTCAACTTAAATTAAGATAAGAAATTTATATTTTCTGTTCAGAATAAAACAAATATTAGTGACAGCAGGCTAAATATTAAAGTTCCTGTTCTCTCACATAAATATCTCTGTTTAAAGGTTTAAAGATTTAAAAACCGTTCATGAATGACAGAGGCAATCAGGACAATGCCCTAGAGACTAACCATATATTATATGATCAGCGCCCAAGCCCCCTTTCCAGCCAAGCTAGGACCAAGGAGAGCCAGTCATGGCTTCTGGTGACTCAGCAGATAGACCTATAGGCTCCCCCAAACTCCCCAACCTTAGCTCACAAGAATGGTGAGGTTGCAGTGACCAAAGAAACTAATGAGTCTGAGTGGGACTCGAACCTCAGTCTGGCGTTCACCAGGCAGGGGCGTTACCACATCGGCCACCACAACACGTGATAAAGAAATTTATTATCAAAACTGTTATATAATACAAGGTAATAATCACATCTGTGCAGGATTAATTGCTGTGCTAAGGGTGAGTCGAAAATACAGTAGACTTTAAGTAATATTCTTTTAGTCATGCCGAACAGAAACAAGTAATTGAAATACAACGTGCATTTCCCGTAGACTTTATCCTCATAAAAGCTTGAACCTTCCCCACTCCATGGGCTACTTGTATAAGCCCAAATAGAATATGTGGGACCAGTATTTGAGCGACCTCTTTTAGCCTAATGCTAACCTAATAATAAGATTGTTCTATACAAACACTTTTCCCTTTACTTAAAGATTGTTATTACGTAGATCATTGCTTCATTTTATATCACATTAGATCAATTTTCACAGTTAGCCTATTGGAAACGTTTTTACCTGGTGTTCTGCCGGACTAGGGATCAAGTCTCGCTCAAGCTCGATACTGTTTTTCGTAGTTTCTGCAACCACACAATCCTTATGAGATAAGGATGGGGTGTTTGGGGGGCCTATAGTTCTACCTGATGACTCATCAGCAGCCATTACTTGGCCCTCCCTGGTCCTAGCTTGTTTGGAGAAGGTGTCTGGACCTTTAAACCCTTTTTACTTCAAAACAATAACGATTAATATAGGCAGATACTTAAGATTCCTCGTTTTCAGTTCCTTTTAGCCCTAACTGATCTCTGCCTTGACCCCTATCTTTTAAGGTCATCCCTTTTTAATGTTGTTAATGTTTTTAGAATATATTTTAATTTGTCATTACTTCTTATATCGTTTGTTTATTTCCTTATTTCCTTTCCTCAATGTGCTCCTTTTCCCTGTTGGAGCCCTTGAGCTTGTAGCATCTTGTTTCTCCAACTAGGGGTTTAGCTAATAATAATAATAATAATAATAATAATAATAATAATAATAATAATAATAATAATAATAATAATAATAATACCATGCGTGTTCTATATCATGTCCATAGTACGTCTGTAATAGTAGAATTTGCTTTTAAAACGTTGAAACAAAGAGCCACAACTGAACCTAATCACAATATTTTGCTTTACTCCATCTATTATTTCACTTCCTTTTGGCCCCAATTGATCTCTGCCTTGACCCCTATCTTTCAAGGTCATCTACTTTTCAACTTCTGTTCTATGTCGAGTCCATATTACGTCTGTAATATTAGAATATGCTTTTAAAATGGAGAGCCACAACTGAACCTAATCACAACCCTTTGCTTTACTCCATCTATTATTTCACTTCCTTTTGGCCCCAATTGATCTCTGCCTTGACCCCCATCTTTCAAGGTCATCTACTTTTCAACTTCTGTTCTATGTCGAGTCCATATTACGTCTGTAATATTAGAATATGCTTTTAAAATGAGGAGCCACAAGCATAACTAATCACAATTGTTTGATGTACTTCGTCCATTATTTCAGTTCCTTTTGGCCCCAATTGACCTCTGCTTTGAACCCTATCTTTCAAGGTCAACCATTTTTAAACGTGTGTTCTATGCCAAGTCCATAGTTCGTCTGTATTATCATAATATGCTTTTAAAATGGAGACCCTCAACTGTATCTAAATCACAATCGTTTGCTTTATTCCATCAACTATTTCAGTTCTTTTTGGTTTCAATTAACCTCTACCTTGACCCCTATCTTTCAAGGTCAACCATTTTTAAACGTATGTTCTATGTTTAGTCCATAGTACGTCTGTAATATCATAATATGTTTTTTAAATAAAGCCACAACTGTACCTAACCACAATCGTTTGCTTTACTCCCATTATTTCTCTTCCTCCTCATGTGTCCTTTTCTTCCCAGCCTTCCTTCTCTCCTCCTCCCTTTTTCTTGGTCTCTGGTGCGTGGCTGCCTCCGTGGCATCATTCAAAGGGTTGCAAGGAGCGTGAAGGGAAACCATTAAGAGTTCTCTTTTCATACCCTTCGGCATCAAAAGGAGTCTCACTCTCCTTGCCAAAGGACGCTGGAAATTGACTCTATTGATATTTCTAATGATGAACATGGCGGTCTTTTGTCCGGCTTGTTGGAGTGCCTTTGTTTTTGTTTTTCCAGAGCCCCCCCCCCCCCTCTCCCCCCCCCCCCTCCCCCAGAGTTCCATCGTTTAACTTGCGTCTCGTCCGAGAGGAGAACTTTGGGCTCTATTTCAAAGAGCCTTAAGGAACAAAATCAGTTGGCGCTTCTGTTTTATCTAGATCTAGTCTTTTATTATCCTCTTAATATTCACTTCAGCGTTTGTTTACTCTTGCTAGAGTTTTGAATCATTCCTAGAATTTCCCATTTTGGCGTGCAGTAAACCTTCAATCATTTCCAACAATGTTTCTTTGTGGGTCTTTGTACGCAAATGTTTTGCGTGTTATCTGTAACCTCTGTTATCTGCTGGGTCTGACACGCGCTCTAACTTTACTCTGTATTCGATATTAAGTTATTAGGTAAAGCATATTTTTTATAGAAACCTTATTTACCCTGGGTAATAAGTCCGAATGAATTCACAGTTTACTTGTTTTATAGATATGTATGTATATATATATATATATATATATATATATATATATATATATATATATATATATATATATATATATATATATACATATATATATGTATATATATATATATATATATATATATATATATATATATATATATATATATATATATGTGTGTGTGTGTGTATATATATGAATACGTATGTATGTATATAATTTATATTTATATACACACACACACACATATATATATATATATATATATATATATATATATATATATATATATATATATGTATGTATATATATATATACATTTACTTATATACATATATACATGCATATATATATATATATATATATATATATATATATATATATATATATATATATTCATATATACACGTACATATATATATATATATATATATATATATATATATATATATATATATATATATATATATGTGTGTGTGTGTGTGTGTGTGTGTGTGTAAAAATCTAGTTTAATGTTGTTACTGTTCTTAATTATTTCATTTCAATTATTCATTACTTCTCTTGTAATTTATTTGTTTTCCTGGTTTCCTGTTCTCACTAAGCTAATTTTCCTTGTAGGAACCCTTGGGCTTATAGCATCCTATAAGGATATATTGTAATTTCGTTCAATATCAAATATATTTGATATCCACAATATTAGGCATAAACAAAACGACAAATAGTGTTTGCTGCGTGTGTAGAATTCAACAGATGATTTCTCAGTCATACTAAAAAGGCATTTATTTAGGTATAAGTAAGAAGTTCTATTGGGAATACTAGGTAGACAAACAACTAATTGCGTCTATCTATTCAATGTCTTTAAACATAATATTCTGTTATATATCTAACTATTCCATGTTATCTACTAGATACTTTTTATAATATTTTATGATGTATTTTAATGTTAAATACATTTTTTTTATAATTAGATATGAAATGATTTTATGCTTTGCTTTAAACAAGATATAATACATATATTATGTATTCATAGAAGAAGAAGATCTAGTTCAGGTTTGATTAACTATTATTATTATTATTATTATTTTTATTATTATTATTATTAGTAGTAGTAGTAGTAGTAGTAGTAGTAGTAGTAGTAGTAGTAGCTAAGCTACAACCCTAGTTGAAAAAGAAAAATGTCGTAAGCCCAAGGGCTCCAACAGGGGAAAATAGCCCAGTGAGGAATGGAAATAAGGAAACAAGTAAACGATATGAGTAATAACGAGATATTAAAATAAAATAATCTAAAAACAGTAACAACATAAAAAAATATATTTCGTATATAAACTATAGAAAGGATTATGTCAGCCAGTTCAACATAAACTTTGAACTTTTAGGCTTTAAGATAACAGGGAACATATCTGTAATGTTAAGCGGAGTTTACACGGTCGAACCGGGTTGTCGAACCTGCTTGTGAAACGGTGGAGTCAGACACAAATGCGAAAGATTTGTGGACAATGAAGCACCACCCACATAACTCAGGCCAGAACAGACTATGTTCGAACCATTCGACGAACTTGTTAGACAACCAAATACCCCGTTCACGCGTTCGAACATCACTTCAAACACTAGTCTGTCGAACCACGTTCGACAAACCGTTTGACATTTTAAATCCACCCTTAGATAAAGCCTTAGATTATTCCAACTCAAGAACTACTTAGTATTTTAAGACTAAGAATAAAAAAAAAAAATATAATGATAAAAGAATACTGTTATAATACAATATGAAATTATTATAAATTCCACACACATAAATTTTAAATATTCCAATTAAAGAAAACTTCATAGATTAAAAACAAATGAAGATAGTAATATCCTGACTAGATTTTTTTCAACCAGGTTATGAAAAATTAAAACATCAACTGACCTATATAATCTAATCAGATTAAAGAATTAATTCATTTAGATAATATCCTCTAGAGAATAAAAGCCAAGCGTCTCGCTATATATATATATATATATATATATATATATATATATATATATATATATATATATATATATATATATATATATATATATATATATATATATATATATATATATATTCATATTCATATATATATGTGTGTATATATATATATATATATATATATATATATATATATATATATATATATATATATATATATATATATATATATATATATATATATATATAAGTATGGAGACAGTAGCAATTACTCAAGCATAAACATATTGGAGTAGGGAGACGCGTTCTGTTTTTTCATTCATTTATTTGCGCCGACGTTTCGTATC
>NC_090727.1:57385058-57390058 GCF_036898095.1 Palaemon carinicauda | reverse complement strand
TATATGTATATATATATATATATGTATGTATATATATATATATATATATATATATATATATGTTTATATGTATACATATATATATGTATATATACATATATATCTATATATATATATATATACCTATATATATATATATATATATATATCTATATATATATATCTATATATATGTATATATATATATATATATATATATATATATATATATATATATCTGATCACGTTCATCTCTCCCAATCCCCCGCGTAGGGAGGCGTTACGTATCTAGATATGTTGCCGTCAAAATTGACGGGTCGTGTGCACCAGTATTTAACTAGTATTTAATTATTACCTTTACATAAGTGAATCAAAAGAGTATGTAGGTATTTTTAATTGATATTTTATTAAGTTTTAGGTTGGATGTAAGATAATAATAATATATATAGTGAGTAAAATTTCCTTTTTCTCACGGAATCTTGCAAGAAAGAAGAAATGACGTCTTCAAAGTAGACTGGAGCTCTTTATTCCCACTAAGTGGCTCAACTATGAGGCCCTGTAATCCACCAGGCAGCATTTTACAAAGGAAAAATATTTTCCCGAAAATTTTCCCTCCAAAGAATTTCTTTTATATGTGTCCCTGCGAATTTCCAAGGAGATGGTACAGAAAATTTACTGGCAATCTTTTATGGGGGGAGAAAATGAGATGAAATTAGGAGAATATAGAAGTGTGCGAGAGATTTAATCTTGATATGTGATGGAAAATATAATGTAAATCTTTATAAAGGCTGTTTTTCACGTAATGTTACTGGTTCATGAAAGTATATGGGGCTGTTCAAAGGTTTAAAGGACACTCATGAATGGCAGAGGTAAGGGACAGTGGCAGTGCCCTATCAAGTAGGATAATACCCTAGAGACTGACCAAAACAAAGGCCTGAGATATATCAATTACAACACCACGCTGGCCAGTACGGATCGGTGATGTTGGTGATGGTCGGATATTTTCCTTTGATCGTTCAAAGCAAACCAACCTTGTAGGGGTGGCTCTGACCATTACAGCTTTTCTGATCATGGCGATACGCAAACCCTTTCATCACGGTAAAGTCTCTCCACTCAGAAAGGATATATATATATATATATATATATATATATATATATATATATATATATATATATATATATATATGTATATATATATATATGTATATATGTGTGTGTGTATTTATATAGATGTATATATATATATATGCATATATATTCATAAATTTATATACACTGTATGTATATATACACTCTATATGTATAAATAAATAAATATATATATATATATATATATATATATATATATATATATATTTATATATATGCTAATACATATATATACATATGTATATGCGTGTATATATATATATATATATATATATATATATATATATATATATATATATATATATATATGTATATATATATATATATATCTGTGTTTATGTATGTATGTATGTATGTACAGTATATCCCAACTCAGTAATGTAATTCGACCATTTTAATAAAACCATGTATCTATCTTGAATCATTAATCATATTAATGAATTATTTCTAGTTTTACTGATGGATCACCCCCCCCCCCTCCCCCCCCCCCCACCCCCAACAAAGCGGAAACTGTTTTATTAGTAAAAAATATAATTATTTCTTTATTCAAAAAGTAGATGCATCGCATGATGCGTTGTTAATATTGCAAAATTTTGGAAAATTTCATAGGACATAATAATTCATAATTTATATTTTATGCTGATGATAAAATCGTGTCTTTGTATTTATTCCAACGAAGCTTCGACAGTAAATAATTTTTGTTTAGATTTCCAATGAAAATACCCTAATCAAATGAATCGGTCATCAAAGAATGATATTCATGTTATATGAACATTGAATGGTCATGAGATAAAATGTTCATTACGCAACTAATAGATTTATGAAAGCAGTTAATTATAATATTATGCTTGTATCTTCGCTCTTCCCTCGCACTAAAAAGAACCAGAATAAACATGTCTGCGTTTCTCCTATATAACATTGTCTGTTTCTCGAACATTTAATTTCCTGTTGCCTTATACTAATTTTACGTGTGTACCCGACCCGTCAAAAATGACGGAATAATAACGGCTGAATATTTTGACAGATATTCAAACAAACACATATATTAAACACTTCTCACACACGAGTGTACCTCTCCGGGTATACCACCTCACCAGGGAATGTCTACTACCCCTCTCCACTACCCGAGGGACGGGAGAGACCTAGTAGTTATACGTCTGGCAATGTCAAATTACGGCTGAATATTTTGACAGATATTCACACAACTAAATAGATTCAACACTTCCCACACCCGCAGTGTACCTCTCCGGGTATACCATATCACCAGGGAATGTCTACTCCCCCTCTCCACTCCCCGAGGGATGGGAGAGACCTAGTAGTTATACGTCTGGCAATGTCTCTCAGCGTGACCGGAAAGGCACTAGAGGAGTGGGAAGACCCAGGCCTACATGGCTGAAGACTATAAAGCTTGAAACCTAGTAGTTATACGTCTGACAATGTCATTCAGCAGGACCGGAAAGAAATGCACTAGAAGAGTGGGAAGACCCAGGCCTACATGGCTGAAGACTATAAAGCTTGAAGTAGAGGATGAATGGAGAAGTATTGATTTAAAAGCTCAATATATACCCGAGGGACGGGAGAGACCTAGTAGTTATACGTCTGGCAATGTCACTCAGCATGACCGGAAAGGCACTAGAAGAGTCGGAAGACCCAGGTCTACATGGCTGAAGACTATAATGCTTGAAGTAAGAGATGATGAATGGAGAAGTATTGATTTAAAAGCTCAATATATACAGACGACTGGCGAAATTTCACCGAGGCCCTTTGCGTCAACAGGCGTAGGAGGAGATGAAGACTATGAAGCGTGAAGTAGGAGATGATGAAAGGATAAGTATTGATTTAAAAGCTCAATATATAGAGACGACTGGCGAAATCTAACCGAGGCCCTTTGCGTCAACAGGCGTAGGAGGAGATGAAGACTATGAAGCGTGAAGTAGGAGATGATGAAAGGATAAGTATTGATTTAAAAGCTCAATATATAGAGACGACTGGCGAAATCTAACCGAGGCCCTTTGCGTCAACGGCCGTAGGAGATGATGATGATAATGATGATGATGATATTAATGACATACACACTGACCTCTCCTTACAGCCTATAGAGACTTAAACTTTCAAAAGTTTATATCATCTCTCTGAAACGAAGCATATTTTCTTTGCCATTGCTAAATTGCTACCTAATGATACTCGTAACTCTTCCTTTTATCCGTATCGCTTCATATGTCCCAAGCTTTAGTCTTAGAACCTATAGCCTGGCCTTTCACAGGCTCCAACTCCATAGCTTCTCCAACAACCAGAGGCCAGATAAACGGCCTAAGACCTCCGTCCAATCGATGATTACTCCTTCGTTTTATTACCACCGAGTATTGTTTTTTTTCTGGACAATCTTCAACTGCTTTCCAAGAAGTCGGGGCTGAGCGAACAATGGAAACGAGAAGGGGAAAGGTTGTTCAAAGTTATAGTGAATGTTTTTATGTTGATAGGCAGATATTTCTGTTATTATTATTATTATTATTATTATTATTATTATTATTATCCTTGATATTATTATTATTATTATTATTATTATTATAAAAATCATTAATATTTTTATCATTGTTATTATTATTATTATTATCATTATTATTATCATTAATATTTTTATTATTATTATTATTATTATTATTATTATTATTAATATTATTATCATTATTATTATTATTATTATATTTTTATTATTATTATTATTATTATTATTATATTTTTATTATTATTATTATTATTATTATTATTATCATTATTATTATTATTATTATTAATAATATTAATATTAATATTAATATTATTATTATTATTATTATTATTATTATTATTATTATTACTATCTTTATTATCATTATAATTATCATTATTATTTTTATCATTATTATTATTATCATTATTATTATTATTACTTGCTAAGCTACAACCCTAGTTGTAGTTTCCTTATTTCTTTTCTTTATTGGGCTATTTTCCCTGTTGGAGCCCTTGAGCTTATAGCATCCTATTTTTCCAAATAGGGTTGTAGCATAACTGTTGATAATAATAATAATAATAATAATAATAATAATAATAATAATAATAATAATAATAATAATATAATGTTGATGATAATAATAATAATAATGACGATGATAAATAAATAAATAAATAATGTATATTCCTAAAAACTTAGGTAGTATTTTTATTATACTAAATTGGCCTCTAATACCAAATGGACTTCCTACTCCATGCTATGACATAACGATAATAGCTCTCCAAGGAAAGCCATTCCTATCCACTAGTAATGCTGAGCAGTGTATTAATATCAAGTTAATCCTTTTCCTCGGTAAGTTTCATAATAGCTTCGCCAATATCCAGGGAAACTTTTCTCATTAGCGTATACCAGACAGTTTTTTTGCTTTGTTTTTTGTTATGTCTGTGTCTTTTCGGATAAGTGCTTCGATAGCATAAGCCATTTCTCTCTAGTTTGACTTAATCGTAAGATTTCGTGGCTGGAGATGATTTTCGTAAGTTTGAATGTAATCGTGAAATTTTGTTCTCGCTAAGTTTGTAGAAATTGTAGAGTTTGAATAAAGAAGGAAATACATGATGAGTCTCCTGTTATGATTAAGATTAGGAGAGAGAGAGAGAGAGAGAGAGAGAGAGAGAGAGAGAGAGAGAGAGAGAGAGAGAGAGAGAGAAAATTGATATGAGCGTATATGTTCTAGATAGTATATGTATATATACATATAAAAACAAACTCAAACTCACATACACACAGACATACACACAAACAGAGAAGAAACACAAACACACGCCCACACACACACACATATACAGTATATATATATATATATATATATATATATATATAT
>NC_090727.1:57380058-57382558 GCF_036898095.1 Palaemon carinicauda | reverse complement strand
GGAAATGTCATGTTAGGTGTTACTTATAATTAAAACATGCATTTAGAGGTGTCATATACAAATAGCCTTTTTTTATATGACCATTTTGGACAGAAAATTTTATGAAATCATCTGAATATTTTATAGATGGCTTACTGACTTAGCCAAAATATTCACCCTTGTCTTCTATTGCCTATTTTATTTATTTGTTCGTTTGTTTGTGAGAAACTTTACACATAAACTAGTGTACCGGTTTTGACCAAACTTGTTCTGTTGCTGAGTTTATTTACTTGTTCATTTGTTTGTGAGTAAATTTACACATAAACTAGTGTACCGATTTTGACCAAACTTGGCAGTCGTGTTGGGTATGACCCAAGGATAAATCGGTAACATTTTTAATAAAGTACATCAAAGTACAAGTACGCAGCAGTACTTTTGAAAATAATCGCAATGTTAATTAAATGCCAACATTTTGTCATCTTTTTTTTTCTTTTTTAACATTATAACACAAAAACCACTGAACCAATTTCAACTAAACTTGGTGGACATGTGGGGTATGACTCAAAGGACAAATCCATTAAATTTTCGATAAAATACATCGAAGTACAAGTACGCAATGGAGTTAAGAGCAAACTAAAACTGCTTGGTGTAGCGAGGGCTTGCTCTCTATTGAGTGCCCCTTTGGGTGAAAATTGTGTTATAAATAGACTTGAATATTTTGCTCCTCTAGGTAAAAAGTGTGTTAAAAATATACTTGAATATTGTGCTCCTCTAGGTAAAAATTGTGTTAAAAATATACTTGAATATTGTGCTCCTCTAGGTAAAAATTGTGTTAAAAATAGACTTAAATATTGTGCTCTTCTAGGTAAAAATTGTGTTAAAAATAGACTTAAATATTGTGCTCCTCTAGGTAAACATTGTGTTAAAAATAGACTTAAATATTGTGCTCCTCTAGGTAAAAATTGTGTTAAAAATAGACTTAAATATTGTGCTCCTCTAGGTAGAAATTGTGTTAAAAATAGACTTAAATATTGTGCTCCTCTGGGTAGAAATTGTGTTAAAAATAGACTTAAATATTGTGCTCCTCTAGGTAGAAATTGTGTTATAAATAGACTTAAATATTGTGATCCTCTAGGTAAAAATTGTGTTAAAAATAGACTTAAATATTGTGCTCCTCTAGGTAAAAATTGTGTTAAAAATAGACTTAAATATTGTGCTCCTCTAGGTAAAAATTGTGTTAAAAATAGACTTAAATATTGTGCTCCTCTAGGTAGAAATTGTGTTAAAAATAGACTTAAATATTGTGCTCCTCTAGGTAGAAATTGTGTTATAAATAGACTTAAATATTGTGCTCCTCTAGGTAAAAATTGTGTTAAAAATAGACTTAAATATTGTGCTCCTCTAGGTAAAAATTGTGTTAAAAATAGACTTAAATATTGTGCTCCTCTAGGTAAAAATTGTGTTAAAAATAGACTTAAATGTTGTGCTCCTCTATGTAAAAATCGTGTTAGAAATAGACTTAAATATTGTGCTCCTCTAGGTAGAAATTGTGTTAAAAATAGACTTAAATATTGTGCTCCTCTAGGTAAAAATTGTGTTAAAAATAGATTTAAATATTGTGCTCCTCTAGGTAAAAATCGTGTTAAAAATAGACTTAAATATTGCGCTCCTCTAGGTAAAAATTGTGTTAAAAATAGACTTAAATATTGTGCTCCTCTAGGTAAAAATTGTGTTAAAAATAGATTTAAATATTGTGCTCCTCTAGGTAAAAATTGAAATAGACTTAAATATTGTGATCCTCTAGGTAAAAATTGTGTTAAAAATAGACTTAAATATCGTGCTCCTCTCGGTAAAATTGTGTTAAAAATAGACTTAAATATTGTGCTCCTCTAGGTAAAAATTGTGTTAAAAATAGACTTAAATATTGTGCTCCTCTAGGTAAAAATTGTGTTAAAAATAGACTTAAATATTGTGCTCCTCTAGGTAGAAATTGTGTTAAAAATAGACTTAAATATTGTGCTCCTCTAGGTAGAAATTGTGTTTTAAATAGACTTAAATATTGTGCTCCTCTAGGTAAAAATTGTGTTAAAAATAGACTTAAATATTGTGCTCCTCTAGGTAAAAATTGTGTTAAAAATAGACTTAAATATTGTGCTCCTCTAGGTAAAAATTGTGTTAAAAATAGACTTAAATGTTGTGCTCCTCTATGTAAAAATCGTGTTAGAAATAGACTTAAATATTGTGCTCCTCTAGGTAAAAATTGTATTAAAAATAGACTTAAATATTGTGCTCCTCTCGGTAAAATTGTGTTAAAAATACACTTAAATATTGTGCTCCTCTAGGTAAAAATTGTGTTAAAAGTAGACTTAAATATTGTTCTCCTCTCGGTAAAATTGTGTTAAAAATAGACTTAAATATTGTGCTCCTCTAGGTAAAAATTGTGTTAAAAATAGACTTAAATATTGTGCTCCTCTAGGTAAAAATTGTGTTAAAAATAGACTTAAATATTGTGCTCCTCTAG
>NC_090727.1:57355058-57365058 GCF_036898095.1 Palaemon carinicauda | reverse complement strand
CACATACACATAATACCACATAGCGTACACATACACATAATCACACATAGTGTACACATACACATAATCGCACATAGCGTACACATACACATAATCTCGCATAGCGTACACAAACACATAATCCCGCTTAGCGTACACATACACATAATCCCGCATAGCATATACATACACATACATATAATCGTGCATAGCGTACACATACACATAATCCCACATAGCGTACACATACACATAATCCCACATAGCATACACATACACATAATCGCGCATAGCATAAACATACATAGAATCCCGCATAGCATACACATACACATAATCCCACATAGCGTACACATACACATACTCGCACATAACGTAAACATACACATACACATGAAATACTTATTCCTCTTATAAATCTGTCTCTCATTGATAATATTTTAACCCTCATAATTAATTTTAACTTTATATTATAATTATACATAAAGACACGAGCTTTCCACAAATCAGTAGAACTTCAAAAGTTCAAAGTTGGAGCAAATGCTTTTTTGTTGACCAGGCGGACATAGTCTTTTTATAGTTTATAGTTTATTTATGACATATTTGTTTTTGATGTTGTTGATAGTTTATTATATGACATGTCTGTTTTGACGTTGTTTCTTATTTTAGAATGATTTATTGTTAATTTGTTCTCTTCATTTATTTATTTCCTTATTTCCTTTCCTCACTGGGCTATTTTTCCCTGTTGGAGCCCCTGGGCTTATAGCATCTTGCTTTTCCAACTAGGGTTATAGCTTGGATAGTAATAATAATAATAATAATAATCTGCCTGATATATGAAAGACTTCCTCCCGTAGCCCCAAATGGCCTTCGGGTTATCTTGTGTAAGCAGCTTATTCCAAGCACTAATTTGGCTGCCCGCAAAACCTACGCATAGTTCGAACTATGTTATACTTTACGCTCGCGTATATATATATAGTGAGTAAGGTTTTCTTTCTAATATATTTACAGATATCTTGGAAGTTTTATCCGAAGAAAGATGAATATGAAAATTGGACCTTTTTTCTTACTATTAATTAATTTTTCGTAGCTTTTCCATATATTTATTTACACACACACACACACACACACACACACACACATATATATATATATATATATATATATATATATATTGTATATATATATATGTATGTGTGTATATATATTATATATATACCTAACCTT
This sequence comes from Palaemon carinicauda, assembly GCF_036898095.1. Classification (NCBI taxonomy): domain Eukaryota; kingdom Metazoa; phylum Arthropoda; class Malacostraca; order Decapoda; family Palaemonidae; genus Palaemon; species Palaemon carinicauda. Next base: position 57,363,852 of record NC_090727.1, on the reverse strand, counting down.
TATATATACATTACATACATACATATATATATATATATATATATATATATATATATATATATATATATATGTGTGTGTGTGTGTATATATATATACATATATATGTGTGTGTGTTTATATATATATGTAGAATATATGTATACATATATATATATACTGTGTATAGGTATATTGTATATGTGTATACATAATTCAAAGCATTCTGTACCAAACTATGTTTGTATAAGATTAAGAATCTGTAAAAGATACGTACAGATTTTTATGATTACATTCCCTTTTATATGTACATATCATTACGTGTATATATATATATATATATTTATATATATATATATATATATATATATATATATATATATATATATATATATATATATATATATATATATGTATATATATATATATATATATATATATATATATATATATATATATATATTCATTTATGTGAATGTATACATGTACATACATATCTCTGTATATAAACATACATGCATATATATGTATGTATGTACAACCTGCATGCCACGATTCCCCCAATTATGTACCTCAATATCCTCAATATTTACCAACATATGTGCGACCACTAATTAAGATATTCGCCAATTAGACAAATCGAGAATACTCCACTAAACAGGAACAGTAATTAATTCGCCCAGTCTTGGTAAGCAAGTTATAATTATGTATAAAAAATTACAATAATTCAAGATATAAAAAACACTTATGTTAATTCATTCATCCATGTCTATATTGCTTGCGAGGAATCTTATTCACTAGTGAAAAGAGCCATAAATGTAGAAATTTATTCAAACTTTAAGTTTTGCGGTGGTTTTGCAATTAAAAGCTGGAATGCATATTGCAAAATGAAAGTGATATGATTTTTTTTCCTGAATGAGTTGCAAAAGTTCACGAATAGTTATATTCAGGAATGTGTGGAGGAAATTTAATCAGAGAGAGAGAGAGAGAGAGAGAGAGAGAGAGAGAGAGAGAGAGAGAGAGAGAGTTAACTGGGCTTCCATAAATGTAAGTTTATTAGTATTATTATGAATATTATTATTATTATCATTATTATTATTATTATTATTATTATTATTATTATTATTATTATTATAAATTGCTTAGCTACAACCCTTGTTGGAAAAGCAGGATGCTATAAGTCCAGGAGCTGCAACAGGGAAAAGAGCCCAGTGAGGAAAGGAAACAAGGAAAAAGAAAATATTTCAAGAGCAGTAACATTAAAATAGATATTTCCTATTTAAACTATAAAATCTTTAACAAAATATGAGGAGGAGAAATGCGATAGAATAGAGTGTCCGAGTGTACCCTCAAGCAAGAGAACTCTAACCCGAGACAGTGGAAAACTGTGGTACAGAGGCTATGGCACTACTAGAAGTTTTTCTTTTCATTATTGACTTTGAGGAGTTTGCATCAGACTTGTAATAACTTAGCAGTATTTCTTCAGCTGATAATAACATCAGACTTATAATAACTTAGCCAAACTATTTCTTAAGCTGATACATCAAAATTTAAACTGACTTATATATATATATATATATATATATATATATATATATATATATATATATATATATATATATATATATATATGCATATATATATATATATATATATATATATATATGCATATATATATATATATATATATATATATATATATGTATATATATACATATATATATATATATACATATATATATATATATCTTTATATATACATATATATACATATATATATACATATATATATATATATATATATATATATATATATATACATATATATACATATATATATACATATATATATATATATATATATATACATATATGTATATATATATATATATATATATATATATATATATATATATATACATACATATATATATGCATATATATATATATATATATATATATATATATATATATATATATATATATATATATATATATGTATATATATATGTAAATATATATATATATATATATATATATATATATATATGTATATATATATATATATATATATATATATATATATATATATATATATATATATATATATATATATATATATATATATACTATAAGATGAGTCAAATATATTATTGTTTTCCAGTGAATTATTTTTAGTATGAAATATTTTTTTCGGTGAAAGGATATTTATCCTTTATAGATTTTCTTGCACTGTTAAAAATTTGCATTAAAAAAACTGGTAAAAGTCTGGCAACATTTATTGCAGTGTTTTTACCGTTTTAATAACGGTTATATTGACGTAAAAGAGTAATTTTACGGTCAACAACCAGTAAAAAATAATAACAAAGTAAGATAAAATTACGGTCGCCTGTATTTTACATTTATTCTAGGATTTTTACAGTTTTTTTTACAGCAAATTTTCAAGTGTCGACCAGTAAACCTTTAAAAGCAAGATGATATATCCTATACTTACACACATACATATACGCTGAATAGTTTGGGCTATTCTTTACATATTCTCTGTCCTCATACACCTGACAACACTTAGATTAACAAACAATTCTTTTTCACCCAAGGGCTTATTGCACTTTGGTTTTTCAGTGCCGATTTTCCTCTTGGTAGGGTAGAGGAGACTCTTAGCTATGGTAAGCAGCTCTTCTAGGAGAAGAACACTCCAAAATCAAACCATTGTTCTCTAGTTTTGGTTAGTGCCATAGCCTTTGTACCAAATTGTTCAGTGGCCAATTTCCTCTTGGTAGGGTAGAAGAGACTCTTTAGCTATGGTCAGCAACTCTTCTAGGAGAAGAACACCCCGAAATCAAACCATTGTTCTCTAGTCTTGGGTAGTGCCATGGGCTCTGTACCACTGTCTTGGGGGTAGAGTTCACTTGCTTGAGGGCACACTCAGACACACTATTCTATCTTATTTCTCTTTCCTCTTGTTTTGCTAAAGTTATTGTAGTTTAGATAGGAGATATTTTTTTCAATGTTGTTGCCGTTCTTAAGATATTTTATTTTTCCTTATTTTCTTTAATCACTGGGCTATTTTCCCTCTTAGAGCCCCTGGGCTTATAGCATCCTGCTTTTCAAACTGGGGTTGTAGCTTAGCAAATAATAATAATAATAATAATAATAATAATAATAATAATAATAATAAGGTAGAAGAGACTCTTTAGCTACGGTAAGCAGCTCTTCTAGGAGAGGAACACTCCAAAATCAAACCATTCTTCTCTAATCTTGGTTAGTGCCATAGCCTCTGCCCCATGGTCTTCCAGTGTCTTAGGGTAGAGCTCTCTTGCTTGAAGGTACACTCGGGCACACTATTCTATCCTATTTCTCTCCTGTTATGTGGAGGCAAAACTCGCCAGAAAACCAATTAGAGAATTCGGAGACGTAATAGGATATGATTTTGTCATTCAGGAGATGAGTTGGCCACCTGGCGGATATTGAGATCCAGTTTGTGTGTTCGGTTCTTTGTACTGTTTGGGATGGGTGAGAGAAATCTTCAGAGCTGATGTGATTTGCTTTTCTTTCCAGTTTGGGGAGCTCCTGGAAAGGAGGTTATTTGATATGAGGATAGAAGATAGTGTGACATATCCTTTGGATTATTATTATTATTATTATTATTATTATTATTATTATTGAAGAGGAGTTAATTTAATATGAGGATGAGAGATAATATGACATATCCTTTGGAATATTATTATTATTATTATTATTATTATTATTATTATTATTATTATTATTATTATTATTATTATTATTATTATTATTATTATTATTATTTTAAGTTAAGCTATAACCCTAATTGGAAATGGTTTTATAATTGTTTACAAAATTACATGACGGCACTAGTAGTGCCAGTAGTCGTCTGCTGTGAGTCAAGTAGATGCCATGTTGTAATGTGCAAATGAAAGCAATTTATAAATACAGTATAAGTTTTCCTTTCTTCCATAAATAATGCATTCAACGACAATGATACGATCTTATATGCACTAACAATACCTTATCATTATCATTATCCACCTCATACACACAACAATACTCTTTTGTTTCCTGATAATCATAAAAAAAAACTCATTAATGAGGTCATTAAAAATTTTCTATTGAGCATTACTCATCAAGTAATAAGGAAGAAATTAGCATGTAATAGATAATCTAATTTGTATTATTGTATTTTTTTTAATTATATATTATGTATATCATTGATAAATCTGGAAATGACATCTGAGATCAGTCTGTGACTGAACAGAAAGGACTGTATAAGCTTAACTGGACTTCACAAGGCACTAAAAGAGTTGGAAGACCCAGGCATACATAGCTCAGGACTATGAAGCGTGAAGAAGAGGAATGGAGAAGTACTGAATTAAAAGCTAAAGATAGAGACGACTTGCAAAATCTGACCGAGGCCCTTTGCGTCAATAGGCGTAGGAGGAGATGATGATGATGATTAACTGGGCTTCACAAGGCACTAAAAGAGTTAGAAGACCAATTCCTACATAGCTGAGGACTATGAGGCGTGAAGAAGATGAATGGAGAAGTACTGAATTAAAAGGTCAAGATAGAGACGACTGGAGAAATCTAATCGAGGCCCTTTGCGTCAATAGGCGTAGGAGGAGATGATGATTAAGATTAACTGGGCTTCACAAGGCACTAAAAGAGTTGGAAAACCCAGGCCTACATAGCTGAGGACTATGAGGCGTGAAGAAGATGAATGGAGAAGTACTGAATTAAAAGCTAAAGATAGAGACGACTGGCGAAATCTAACCGAGGCCCTTTGCGTCGATATGCGTAGAAGATGATGATTATGATTAACTGGGCTTGACAAGGCACTAAAAGAGTTGGAGGACCCAGGCCTACATAGCTGAGGACTATGAAGCATGAAGAAGATGAATGGAGAAGTACTGAATTAGGAGGTCAAGATAGAGACGACTGGCGAAATCTAACCGAGGCCCTTTGCGTCAATAGGCGTAGGAGGAGATGGTGATGATGATTATGTATTTTGGTATTGGTTGTTATTCATTTCCTCTCCTCAGTTAGTTACTTTAGACATACTGAATGTCTAAATGTTTTCACTGTTTTTTCAAATATCCTTGCCTGGTAATCACCTGGACTGGCGTTCGAGACCCGCTCTAGCTCGATAGTTCCTTGTAGTTTCTCCAACCTCATCTTGTGAGCTTAAGGATCAGGGGTTTCAAGAACACTATAGGCTTACCTGCTGAGTCATCAGCAGCCACTTCCTGGTCCTCCCTGGTCCTAGTTTGGGTAGAGACGGGGCTTATTGGAAACTAAACTTTCAGGCAATCTATTGATCTGTGGTTCGAGACCCGCTCAAGCTTGATAGTTTCTTGTAGTGTCTGCAAACTCACTATCCTTGTAAGCTAAAATGTGATATTTGGGGGGAGCCTGTAAGTCTACGTGTTGAGTCATCACCAGCCATTGCCTTGCCCTCCCTGCTCCTAGCTTGGGCACTGATCATATATGTGATCAACTTCTGGGGCAATGGCACTGTCCCTTGCCTCTGCCCTTCATAAATGACCTATAAACCTTTCAATATGAACCCTTATTTAATCGGCTTTAGAAATAGAAATACATGGACTGTGATCAATATCCTTTAATGGCTATTAATCTATATTAATTCCTAGTCTAGTAACATTAAAATCCCTTCCTGTTTTAACTATTATTCACATTTTTCAGAAGGAATTTTTTTATTCAAATGATTTAATAGTAAAACAATAATGCAATCGGCTATGTTTTAAATACTAGTATACATTGCATTAAAATTGTTTCATAGTTCATAATGTCACTTCTTAAGTGTACATGTATTATCGACATGGACATTGTTCTCTCTCTCTCTCTCTCTCTCTCTCTCTCTCTCTCTCTCTCTCTCTCTCTCTCTCTCTCTCTATCATTATTATTATTATTATTATTATTATTATTATTATTATTATTATTGTTGTTGTTATACCTCTTAGTATTACCCTTCAATATTGGTAGACTGAAGCTGGTTTAATCTTCGAGCTAAACTCTCTCTCTCTCTCTCTCTCTCTCTCTCTCTCTCTCTCTCTCTCTCTCTCTCTCTCTCTCTCTCTCTCTCTCTATTATTATTATTATCATTATTACTATTATCATCATTATTATTATACTTCTTGGTATTACCCTTCAGTATTGGTAGACTGAAGCTGGTTTAATCCTCGAGCTAAACACTCCCTCTCTCTCTCTCTCTCTCTCTCTCTCTCTCTCTCTCTCTCTCTCTCTCTCTCTCTCTCTCTATGGCATATATGGTTTAACGATTGTAAATAAATAGAGGCATCAGAATTTCTTCCGCTGTGGGAACCAAACTATTGGCAGATGTCATCGCTGAAAAATATTTGTATTTGAATTCAACTGATCCGTATTTTAATGTGATAATGTTCTTATAATATAAAGTAATGTGGCTCACACATTTTATTTATATAGTAATTGATTAAAATAGTTATTTTATATAGAATATCATATAACCCTGTTTATAGAATAGCCTTTAGAAGAGTATCGAACGTGTCTTGTTATTATTATTATTGTTATTATTTTATTATTATTATTATTGTTATTATTATTATTATTATTATTATTATTATTATTATTATCCCGAACGTGTCTTATTATTATTATTATCATTATTATTATTGTTGTTGTTGTTATCATTATTATTATTATTATTATTATTATTATTATTATTGTTATTATTATTATTATTATTATTATTATTATTATTATTATTATTATTTGTTAGGCTACAACCCAGGATGCCGTAAGCCCAGGGCCCCAACAAGGAAAATAGCCCAGTGAGGAAAGGAAACAAGGCAAAATGAAAAATTTTAAGAATAGTAACATTTAAATAAATATTTCCTATATAAACTATGAAAACTTTAACAAAACAAGAGGAAGAGAAATGAGATAGAATAGTGTGCCCGAGTGTACCCTCCGACATTGTGACGTTATTTTCTTTATTATTATATATCTCGCTCTACACATCTCTGTTAACAGAAACGGGTTAAGCTTGTCTATTCTTGAAATAATATGTTATAATCTTTGTGACCTTCTTTCACTGAAACTGTTGTATAAAAGCTCGGTGTCTGTTGAAATAAAGTTAGTTGCCTTCAGCTCGCCTACCTGGCGCCTCGCACAGAAGAGTTCTCTCCCAATAAATTGTTTTAAGTCATCTAATGACTATAAATCTTGAGTAGTGGAATCAATACAAATATAATTAAAGATAAGATTTATAAAATGTGATGTGCGGGCATTCACTATTCAGAAAAATATTATGGCAGATTATAAAACTACCAATACTTCTGTGTGTGTGTTTGTATGTTTGTATACGTATATTGTGTATATTCTACAGCTATGTAGTATGTATATACATTAATTTATTCTATCCGTTTTGAAATGTATATTTATTTGAAATAAAAGTTCAGATTTGCAATATTCGAATTAAAGGTTGTTAAAATCAATGCTAATTTCTCTACGGATATATTAAAATATATCTTTATATTCTACAGCCATTTATTATGTGAATACATAAATTTATTCTGTTCATTTGGAGATGTATATTTACTTAAAAGAAAAGTTCAGATTTGCAATATTCGAATTAAAGGAAAGTGTTAAAATCAATGTTAATTTCTCTACGGATATATTAAAACATATATTTATGTCCTATAGGCATTTTTTATGTGAATACATTAATCTATTCTGTTCATTTGGAGATGTATATTTACTTAAAATAAAAGTTAAGATTTGCAATATTCTAATTAAAGGAAAGGTTGTTGAAATCAATGCTAATTTCTCTACGGATGTATTAAAATATATCTTTATATTCTACAGGCATTTATTATGTATATGGATTAATTTATTACAACCATTTTAAGATAAATCATTATAAACAAAAGAAAAATCTATCATCAATCATCTTCCCTCTTTGGAATTCCAAAACGACGTGGTTATAAATTAATTTTCAAATTATATATCAACACTGTCAATTACTCTCTCCCTTTCCTACTTGAACATACAACATATCCACTCATCTTTCTCTTTCCTACTCCTTCTATTTATCGCTTCACTGGCTTCTTCCCTTTTATTCTTCCTTCCTTCATTCTTTCCCCATTTATTCTCCCATTATTGTTTCCGCTAACTCGTTTATCTTTTAAGAATCGTATTCTGTTTCAGGTTTGTTTATTCTTTACTTTTATTGTGGGCGTGTTTAATTCGTCTGTTCCAATTCATGACAAGCTAAAGTCTGACTTGATTTAAGTTATTGATGAAATCTATATATATATATATATATATATATATATATATATATATATATATATATATATATATATATATATATATATATATATGTATATATATATATATATGTATATATATATATATATATATATATATATATATATATATATATACATATATATATATATATATGATAAATTTTGCACATTTTTACGTGTTTTTCATATTCAAATAAGCCATATATATTTTTGATACATTAATGTCTGGATTCTCTTAACGACCTCGGGATCAGAGCCCCAGGCGAAATCACACAAAGACAAGAGCTTGGCTCCGGCCGGGAATCGAACCCTGGTCGGCAAGCTTGTATAGACAGTGACAAAGCCACGTGGCTTTGTCACTGTCTATACAAGCTTGCCGACCAGGGTTCGATTCCCGGCCGGAGCCAAGCTCTTGTCTTTGTGTGATTTCGCCTGGGGCTCTGATCCCGAGGTCGTTAAGAAAATCCAGACATTAATGTATCAAAAATATA